>NC_053489.1:609578809-609878809 GCF_905171775.1 Rana temporaria
CAATGTAAACAAAACAATACCAGCAATAACATTTCCTAAAAAAAACAAAAAACAAAAACATGGCGTGGGGTCCCCCCAAAATCCATACAAGACCTTTAGCTCTGCCCCCCTGCTTCAAAGCAACTTGTCCCTATGTTGATGGGGACAAGGGTCTCTTCCCCACAACCTTGGGCTGTGGTTGTGGGGGTCTGCAGGTGGGGGGCTTATCGGAATCTGGAATCCCCTTTAACAAAGAGCCTGGTATGGATTGGGAGGCGGGGGACCCCACACTGTTTTATTTCTGGAATTTTCTATTGCATTGTTTTGTTTACATTTCAGCTGCCAGTGTAGAAGCCCGCTGACTGCTGATGATTCATCGGTTATTAAGGACGCAGCAGCCGGCTTCTCAACCAGCTATTCTTTTTTTTTTTTTTTTTATAAATTTTTCTCTCGCTTATCGAAAGTTCAAACAATAATAGTTACAGTAATACAATTAACATTTCAATTATCTCTTACTTTAATATGTTGGCTACTGTTAATCCTCTCATTCTCAAAATTCTATTTTCTTAACTTCCTGACGGTTATTTGAACAAAAACTTTGTGAACTCCCTACCCCCCTCCCCCTCACCCCTCCCCTAAACAAACCCCCTAAAAAAAAAAAAAAAAATGAATCTCCGAAAGAGGGAAAGGACCCTACGTTATGTTCCAGTTATCGACCAATATCTCTGTTGAACGTAGATTTAAAAATCTTCTCGAAAATACTCGCTAACAGATTGATAATGTACATCCCATCCTTAATACACCCAGATCAGGTAGGGTTTACACCCGGGAGAGAGGGGAGGGAAAATACACAAAGAGTATTGAGCACTATTTATCTATCCCAACTCCAACAAAACCCGTTAGTATTAATTTCAACTGATGCCGAGAAAGCCTTTGACAGGGTGGACTGGGGATTCCTGAGAACCATATTACAACACATAGGGTTAGGGAAAGGGATGCAAAATTGGATCTCAGGCTTGTATTCTTGCCCGATGGCAAGGGTGAAGATAAACAAGGTGATGTCTGATCCATTCCCAATAGGGAATGGGACAAGGCAAGGATGCCCACTTTCCCCGATTATCTTCACCCTTACCCTGGAACCATTTTTGAGAACAATACGTGCGAATGCGGATATAAGAGGGATGCAGGTTCAAGGGGATGAATACAAGGTGGCCGCATTTGCAGACGATCTACTGTTTTCGATAACGATGCCAGAGTTATCCCTCCCATCGTTATTAAAAGAGATAAGGGAATATGGAGACCTGTCCTATTTCAAGGTGAATTATAGTAAATTCGAGGCGATGGGGGTGGAGATGAATGGACGGATGCAGGAACAACTAGCGGTAAATTTTCCTTTTAGATGGACAGGTTCCCATATATGTTATCTGGGTACAAAGATTCCGAAAAATTTGAATAGGATTTTTGAACTGAACTATGTGCCTTTAATAAAACAGATCAAAGTAGACTTCCAACGATGGGATAAGGCGACCTTTACATGGTTCGGAAGAATTAATATTATAAAAATGAATGTGATGCCAAGACTGTTGTATCTATTCCAGACCCTTCCGGTAAAGATCCCCATGGGTTTTATGAGAGATTTAAGATCTAGATTCGCCAAGTTTGTTTGGGCAGATAAACCGGCGAGAATAAGGAGGGATATTCTTACATTGCCGAAAGAGAGAGGGGGGGGGGGATTCCCAGACCCTATTAGGTACCATGATGCCTCTCATATGGCAAGGGTAGTAGAGTGGTGGGCCCACCAGAGGGAGAAACCGTGGATCCATATGGAACAAAAGATTACAAATATCCCCCTGGAGGGAATGGCATGGATTGCAGAAGTAGATATTCCACCTAAAGTGAAGAAACACCCTACAATGGGAGCGACGATAAGAGCGATAAAAAGGATTTTCAGGAAAACTAAAATTTCAGAATATCTAAGCCCAATGATACCGGTTCTTGGGAACCCGAGGTTTGAGTTAGGCCTAACAGACTTACATTTTAATAACCTAAGACGAATGGGTATGGGCAGATTAATACATTATGAGAGTAATAATCAGAGGAGGACTAGTGGAGAAATTGAAGAGATAGTTAGGAGAGAACTGGATCCATTAAGACAACTGCAATTAAAAGCGGCAATCCGAGCAATAAAACCACAAGGGGGGACGACTAGAAGACTATCGGAGTTTCAGGAAGTCTGCTTAAAGGGAAAACCAACGAGACACGGTTTGTCCTGTATGTATAGTTTGCTAGTAGAATCAGAAGCCCCACAGACTTTCCTATTTATCCAAGCCTGGGAAAGAGAGTTAGGGCTGACATTCTCAGAGACCCAGAAAAATAAAATTTTCAGGTTTACACATAAGGCCTCGATAGCCACCAAATATCAGGAAGGGGGATACAAAATTTTAACTAGATGGTATAGGACTCCAGTAGTACTTAAAAAGATATACCCAGAAGTATCAGATCAATGTTGGCGATGCAGAGAGGCGGAGGGCACCATGGTGCACATATTCTGGGAATGCCCGAAACTGAAAGAATTTTGGGAAATGGTTGCGGATACAATAAGGGAAATCACGGAGGTGAATTTGGGAGATAGCCCAGCGGCTTACCTGCTGAATGATTTCCCGATTTCCATGGTAAAGTTTAAAAAATCTTTGATTAGACATTTGCTGTCCACGGCAAAGGCATGCATTCCAATTCTTTGGAAGAGTACGGTTGCTCCGACAAGAAGACAGTGGTTGGCCAGAGTAATGGAAATTCAGCTAATGGAAAACTTGACCATGGGAATGAGGGAACAGGAGGAGAAATACAGACAGATGTGGGCCCCATATAATACATATAGAGAGCAAAACCCCTGAGGCAGGGATGGGAGGAGGAGGGGTGATAACCAGCTATTCTTCACATAGAATTCGGATCGGTCGAGAAAATTATTGACGATTCTCTGAAAATTTGGAACTCATTCGAAAATTAATAAACTAAACGTAATTTAACGAAAACGTAAATAAACAAATTCCATAACGAATATAAACAAATTCTGAAAATTAATGAAATTAGTAACATAAGGAATATATCTGAAACGAAAATAATTTTTCCGTTCTGCACATGTCAAGTTTCTCATAGGGAGTATCAACCTGCAACTGTCTGGCAAAGATTGGATGAAAAATGTGAGACGGAAAATGGCCAGAGTAAAATATTGATGCCACTCGCGGTTTTACTTAATGGACCAATTATTGATCTACTGTATGTAATGTTTATTAATGGTAAAAGATATGGAATCAGAGAAACAATTTTTTGTGTTTTTCTGATTTAGAGAGATTAACTTTAAAATTTCTTAGTAGGCCAAACCTACTAAATTCTTGAAAAATAGAAGGCATTCCTATATGAGGTTGAGTAACATACAGTATAAAAGAGGTCATCTGCAAACAGAGATAATTTACTTTGAGTCAACCCAACAGAGATTCCAGGGATATTGTTATTTCATAAAGCCACCGCTAAATGCTACATCATTAAAATATAGAGAAGAGGGGATAAGGGACATCCCTGCTGCGTATTATTATTAATTAAAAATCTGTGAGAGAGAGAACCATTTATTTGAACCCTGGCTGATGGGGTGGAATATACGGTATCTGTAAAACAAGAATCTGCGCATTAACATTCATTAAAGTGTATTTTTCCCCAAAAATGTAATTGCATTCAAATGCACCACTGTGACATAAAAAAATTGCAAAACCCACTATTTTGTTCTTTGGTGCCTCTGCTAAAAAATAATATATATTTAATGTTTGGGGATTTTAAGTAATTTTGTAGCAAAAAAAACATATTTTTACCAAAAAAATCTGAAAAGGTCTGGTCTTTAAGTGGATATATATATTAGGGGTGGACTGATATCGTTTTTTTTAGGGCTGATACTGATACCAATTTTCTGGCCGCCTTTCAGGCCAATAGCCGATAGCAGGTGCTGATATTCTGTACACCCCTGTTATTTGCCACCAGATGCAGCATGTCAGTTGCCATTGTCACCTGCCACCCAGATGCAGCATGTCACTTGCCACTGTCACCTGCGACCCAGATGCAGCATGTCACTTACCAATGTCACCTGCCAACAGATGCAGCATGTCACTTACCACTGTCAACTGCCACCCAGATGCAGCATGTCACTTGCCACTGTCTTCTGCCACCAGATGCAGCATGTCAGTTGCCACTGTCACCTGCCACCCAGATGCCGCATGTCACTTTCTACTGTCTCCTGTCACCAGATGCAGCTTGTCACTTGCCACTTTCACCTGCCACCCAGATGCAGCATTTGACTTGCCACTGTCTCCTCCCACCAGATGCAGCGTTACACTTGCCACTGTCTCCTCCCACCAGATACAGCGGGTCACTTGACACTGTCACCTGCCACCCATATGCAGCTTGTCGCTACTTCTGGCAGCCTCTCCCCAGTGGTATCCAAGCAGGTAAACTTCCACATGCGGGTGGGTGTTGAGAGATAACGTAATTATCTCTCTGCTTGCCCATGCCTGCAGCTCTGCCAGGAGCAGCCTTCATGACCCTGCTGTAGGGGCAGAACAGCGGTGATGCGAGGCGGGCAGTGATCGATGATGTCATCTCTCTGCTGCCCGCTGCACCGCTGACAAGGATTAGCAGAGACTGCAGCGAGCTCCGCAAGGGGACAAGGGGGTGGAGGTCTGACCAATTCTGATAGTATTGGTAAGTTTCTGACCGATACTGATTATTTTAAAAATTTGAATATCGGCTCCCCAATAATTGGCTGCTCCGATAATCAGTCAACCCCTAGAATATATATATCTATATACAGTATTTATATATATAGGCTTTTATTATTGTTTGCATCCCACAACTTTTTTTTTTTTTTTTTTTTTTTTTCAGACATGACTAGGGAATGCATTTAATATCTTGATCACTTACATTCATTGATACTTTTGTTATTGGGCTGATGTCAAATGGGAAATTCTAAATTTTAGTTTTGATTGGAGTTGTCAAGGGTGAGAACCTCTGTCATGTTTTTACTGTTGTCCCAGCTATATAGAATCACTCCTCTATGTTTCCTGGTGATCATTGTTACAGGAAAGAAAGTGATGGAAAGTGGAATTGTATAATTGTCGCTAGAATAAAAAAATAAAGGTATATCTAACTCAGTGATAACTAACAGGGAAATTCCCATAACTTTATTTTCTCTCACTTACTATTGTGTCTTAGGAAGTAAGTAAAAGGAAAACAGAACACAGACAGCGACAAATAAAAATAGTTTTACACAATCCATAGAAAAAAAATAATTTCACCCCTTTCCAGGGGCAGACTGACAACTCATGTGGCTCCCAGGCAATAGAAGATTATGGGGCCCCTGGGCTTACAGATGGCCACCACGCCAGGAGGCAGTGCAGAGGCGGGGCAGCTAAAATCTCAGGATTTTCACATCAGAAGCATGTTGGTTTCAGACATATCAGGGACAGATGTAAAAAAAACATAGATTTTGACATACTGTCCCTGGTTTTACTTAGCCTGGCAACCCTGATGGGGCCCCCTAGTGACATGGGGCCCTCGGGCAGTGCCCGAGTGACTGAATGGTCAGCCCGCCCCTGCCCCTTTCCTATGTGTAAGGTAGGAATGACCAAGGTGATTTCAACAAAAGTTTGCTGAAGTTGAAACTCTTTTTCACCCATTAAGCTGCTTAGGTTATATTGGCTTGGAAAAAAAATCTTCATTATCTACATTTTACACAGTTTTTTCTTTCTGTAAAAAAGAAATATAAATAAGGCTAGTGAGGGAGCATTTTTGGCACAAGAACACGTCCACTATAGCTGAAAAGTGTTTTTATTGCCCCCAGGAACCATTTAAAGCTCATTGTACCCTAACTAGTAGGTTCCCACATCTGAACACCCATAATGGTCCAGCAGATTTTACCTTTTCAGTTATGGACCTATTAATTTATCATTACTTAAAGTGGTTGTAAACCCTTACATATACCCACTGAAATGGGTGATACACAGAGATGAAGCAAATCCTCCAACATAAGATCTGTTTATCTGCAGCTACCTCTCCTCTACAGCCATTCAATGTACACAGATCAAAGGATATTTCTGAGCTTACATGAGCTTATAGGAGGCAGGGATCTTGCTATCACACACTGCAGAGAGGGGGTAGTCAGAGACCTGAGGAGATAATGAACACCCCCATCTACTCAGTCTCATAGGAAACATGCACAGTAATGCTGCGTACACAAAAGTCAGATGGACTTGTTTCATCGGAAATTCCGATCGTGTGTGGGTCCCATCGGACCTTTTTTCATCGGAGTAAAAAAATAGAACATATTTTAAATTCTTCCGATGGAAAAAAACAGATGGGAAATTTCGGGCCAGATTCACAGTAGAAATACTATATTTCCAAATTTGCCGCGTCGTATCTTTAGTTTGAATTCTCAAACCAAGATACGACGGCTTCTGCCTTCTATCCGACAGGAGTACGGCTTCGTACGCCTTCGGATCGTAGGTGTAATACTTCGGCGCCCGCTGGGTGGAGTTTGCGTCATTTTCCGCGTCGGGTAAGCTAATTAGCTGTTTACGGCGATCCACGAAGGTACGAGCGTTCGTCGCATTCTCTTACGTCGTCGCTAGTCGGCTTTTCCCGGCGTAAAGTTACGGCTGCTATTTCGTGGCTTATATTTAGACTTGCCATGTTAAAGTATGGCCGTTGTTCCCGCGTCGAATTTAAATTTTTTTTTGTTTTTGCGTAAGTCGTCCGTGAATAGGAAAGGACTAAACTCACGTCAACGTTCAAAAGATTACGTCGGTGCGACGTAATTTCGTGCAAGGCACGGCGGGAAATTTCAAAACGGAGCATGCGCAGTACGTTCGGCGCTGGAACGCGCCTAATTTAAATGATACACTCCCCATTTGAATTAGGCGGGCTTGCGCCGGACGGATTTACGCTACGCCGCCACAAGTTTACAGGCAAGTGCTTTGTGAATCAAGCACTTGCCCGTAAAACTTGCGGCGGTGTAACGTAAATGCGATACGTTACGCTGCCGCAATTGTATGTGAATCTGGCCCTTCGATCGTATGTGTGGAATTCTGTCGGAGAAAAATCCATGCATGCTCAGAATCAAGTCGACGTATGCTCGGAAGCATTGAACCTCATTTTTCTCGGCTCGTCGTAGTGTTTTACGTCACCGCGTTTTGGACGGTCGGAATTTAGTCTGACAGTGTGTATGCAAGACAGCTTAAACAAAATTCCGATGAAAAAATCCATCGGGTTCTAGACCATCAGATACTCCGATCGTGTGTACGCGGCATAAGGCTGTCAATCACCTGCTGTAAACTAGAGGTGGGTTGGCGCCATCTCCTTAGATTACCTGATGTTGACATAAATAATTGGCTAATGCAGATAGCAGAGAAATGAGAGAGCAGTCAGAAATCACACTAGGTGCTTTGGATTGAGGCAAGTACATACTATAGAAGGATATGCCTTTTCTTTTTTTATTTCAGTGGTTTTAAATTACAAATTAATACCGTATTTATCGGCATATAACACGCACAGGCGTATAACACGCACCCTAACTTTAAAAGGGAAGTTTCAGGAAAAAAACTTTCCACAGCCCCCTGCGTATAACACGCAGGCACAGTTTAGTTTTCTATTTTCAGGGTAAAAAAGTGAGTGTTATACGCCAATAAATACAGTACATACATTGCTTTTTTTATCATGTCAATATTGTCTTGAAAAAAAATATATATTTTCTATGAAATCTGTTGACAAAAGATGTAACAGAACAAAACAATTTTTTTTTTCTCGCTTGACATGAGTTCACACATTTTATTTTTTATTTTCTCCTGTGTATAATGACACCAAAGCAAAGTTATTTTCAGGTGTTTTTTTAAGGTTTACGTTTTTTTAAATGAGACTACAAAAATAAAGACGACAAACAAAGAGAGGTGCAAAAAAGGGTTTACATTTTAATGGTTAAAAAGATCATTTAAAAAAATCAGCAGCAAAATAATACCTAGGACCCCTTTCACACTGGGGCGTTTTTCAGGCGCTTTAGCGTTAATATAAAGCACCTGTAAAGCTCCTGAAAGAAGCTGCCTCTGCAATCCCAATGTGAAAGCCCGAGTGCTTTCACACTGAGGCGCTGCGCTGGCAGGGCGTCAAAAAAAGTCCTGCAAGCAGCTTCTTTGCAGCGCTTTTGGAGCGTTGAATACATCGCTCCTAAAGCACCCTTTTTAACGCCAAAGCACCTGAAAAACTCCCCAGTGTGAAAGGGGTCTAGCGGTGCTTTACTAGCGTTTTCCGGGTTTTGAAAGCACTCGGGCTTTCACATTGGGATTGCAGATGAGGCTTCTTTCAGGCTTTTTTTTAACCCCAAAGCGCCTGAAAAAACGCCCCAGTGTGAAAGGGGTCTAAGGATAAAAGGAAAGGAAGTAGTTAATTAGTACTGATCAGGTTTAATCAAAAGTTGCAAAGAGGTTATATAAGAACAGTTTATTTACATTTTTTCCTGCAATGTAGCTTTCAAGTGGTTCTAAATGCAAAAGTTAGCTATGAATAAGCACTGAAGTACAGTGCGAAACGCGTTAGCCTTTTCCTGATTGTTTGCTGTGGCGTGTGATGTTCTGTGACCAGTTTTAATAAAAAGTAACGTTTTTGGAGTGCGGCTGTCCCAGCTTCTTCTCTTCAATTTTGCGTCTAAAAAATTACAGCCAGGGATTGCTGGTAAATGCATTGAGAGAGAGAGCTGCAGGGGAGAATGAAGGACTGGTCATACCTACACATGCCAAAGTATTTAAATAAAGTGTGGGGGGGTGATGCTGCAGTGGACAGAGATAGGCAGCAGAGAATGGAGCAGTGAATAGTGTTGCTCACGAATATTCGTATTGCGAATATTCGGCTCGAATATGGCATATTCGAGTATTCGTGATATATTTCGAATTTCGCGGTGAATATTCGCAATTCCGAATATTCGCATTTTTTCAATTTTATTTTTAAAACAGATCACATCCTATCGACGTCTAAAAGCATTGCTGGTATGATTAGAGACCCTGGGCCGAGTAGCTAAGCTGAGGCGATCCTTTTATGTTGCCGAGTATAAAAAAAAAATTGCGAATTTTCGCTATTGCGAATGCGAAAATGATTGCGAATATTCGATAACTGTGGTAGGAGAACTCTGATTGTCTCTGATGCAAAAGGGGGGGGGGGCTTTGTGTATGTTTCTGTTATGAATATTTGTATGTTTGATATTATTTTTTTTTGTAAGAAGGAAAAAATTGCGCATACCTTAAAAAAAGGGGAGAATACAGCAGCAACTCAAAAATGTTATACAACATAAATTAATACAAGACAGAAAATGGAGTCGCTCTACAAGAATAAAAAATATGTCTAGTGACAAGACATGTGGGCAAATTATAAAATAAGCAAGCGCAAATAACTTGTGAAATACACAGTGAAACAAATATATAAAGAAATATAGTCCGAATAATAGAAAAATAATCTTTCATAAAAATGTCTTTGATATGTGAAGTGAAAAAAAGTCCAAAGCATGCAGCATGAACGTGTTCAATCTTTAAGGTGTTTGATTGACAAACGGCTGTGACAGATGGATAGAGTAAAGAATCACCACCAATGCAAAACACTTTTTATTTTCTATTGTAAAATATCACAAATATTCTGAGCCAATCAGAGTGCTCCTTCCGCATTTGCCGAATATTCGCAATTATTTTGTATTGTAAAATATCAAGAATATTCTGAGCCAATCAGAGTGCTCCTTCCGCATTTTCCGAATATTCGCAATTATTTTGTATTGTAAAATATCACGAATATTCTGAGCCAATCAGAGTGCTCCTAGCGCTGTTGTCGAAATTTCGCCATCAATATCGCATTCGCATTTTGCGAAATTTCGATAAAATATCACCAATATTCTGAGCCAATCAGAGCGCTCCTACCGCAGTTATCGAAAATTCGCAATTATTTTCGCATTCGCAATAGCGAAAATTCGCAATCATTTCATTTCGATAAAATATCACGAATATTCGAATTTAGCGAATATATCTCGAATATTCGACTATATATTCGAGATATATCGCGAAATCGAATATGGCGTATTCTGCTCAACACTAGCAGTGAACAACGTGCCCAGTACTTTCACAATATTCTTTTCATAATGTGGTTACAGAAGAAAGTTTATTGATGTATTTATTTTTGTAATATAATCTTTATAACAGATCAAATCCGTTGCAAGAAAAATCTGTATGACTTTTTTCTTGCCTGTTTTTCTTTGAACAAATATCATTTTTTTTTTTTTTTTACCCTCTTCAGCCAGTGCATGCGATCAATATCTAGTATGTGCAAGCATTGTTTCAGTATTATCTGCTACCATCATACCATATTTTACAAGCATGCAATTTTCTCTGTATGGGAACTCATTTATATAATACTGAATGACTGAGGAATCAGCTACAAGTCTGGCAGGTAGTGTTTAATGTGTGTGGGGAGCCATGAACTGGTCTTTGCCCAAAATAAAATGGTGTTAAGTTATATAAAAATATATATATACAACGAGGGAAAAAAAGTATGTGATCCCCTGCTGATTTTGGACGTTTGCCCACTGACAAAGAAACTAAGGGCCAGATTCACAGAAATAGTACGCCGGAGTATCTGCTGATACTCCGGCGTACTTTCAAATTTGCCGCGTCGTATCTTTATTTTGCATTCACAAAGATACAACGGCATTTGGCTAGGATCCGACAGGCGTACGCCTTCGGATCTTAGGATGCAATACTTCGGCGCCCGCTGGGTGGAGTTCGCGTAGTTTTCCGCCTCGGGGATGCAAATTAGCTGTTTACGGCGATCTGCGAAGGTACGCGCGTTCGTCGCATTCTCTTACGTCGTCGCTAGTCGGCTTTTCCCGTCGCAAAGTTACGGTTGCTATTTAGGTGGTGTCAAAATAGACAGCCCATGTTAAAGTATGGCCATCATTCCCACGTCGAATTTCAATGTTATTTTTTTGCGTAAGTAGTCCGGGAATACGAAAGGACGTAACGCACGTCGCCGTTCAAAACATTACGTCGGGGCGACGTCATTTCGTGCAAAGCACGGTGGGAAATTTCAAAACGGAGCATGCGCAGTACGTTCGGCGCGGGAACACGCCTAATTTAAATGGTACACGCCCCATTTGAATTAGGCGGGCTTGCGCCGGACGGCTTTACGCTACGCCGCCACAAGTTTACAGGCAAGTGCTTTGTGAATTAAGCACTTACCCTGAAAATTTGCGGCGGTGTAACGTAAACAAGATACGTTACGCCGCCGTAAAAGTACATGAATCTGGCCCCAAGCTGCTTTGGGATGGTCTTGTAGCCCACTCCAGCCTTGTGTAGGTCTACAATCTTGTCCCTGGCATCCTCTTTGGACAGCTCTTTGGTATTGGCCATGGTGGAGAGATTGGAATCTGATTGATTGATTGATTGATTGATTGATTCTGAGGACAGGTGTCCTTTATACAGGTAACAAGCTGAGATTAGGAGCATTCCCTTTAAGAGAGTGTTCCTAATCTCAGCTCGTTACCTGTATAGAAGACACCTGGGAGCCAGAAATCTTGCTGATTGATAGGGGATCAAATACTTATTTCACTCAAAATGCAAATCAATTTATAACTTTTTTTAAAGCGTTTTTCTGGATATTTACTGTATGTTGTTGTTCTGTCTCTCAGGCCTCGTACACACGACTGAGTTTCTCGGCAAAAACCAGCAAGAAGCTTGCTGGGTTTTTTTTTTGCTGAGGAAACCGGTCGTGTGTACACTTTTCGACGAGGAAACCGTCGAGGATCTCGTCGCGCCAAAAAGAGAGCATGTCTTCTTTTTCCCTCGACGGGAATGGAGAAAATTGGCTCGTCGAGATCCTCGACAGCCTAACAAGGAACTCGACGAGCAAAACTATGTGTTTCGCCCGTCGAGTTCCTCGGACGTGTGTACGCGGCTTCACTGTTAAAATAAATCTACCATTAAAATGATAGACTGATCATTTCTTTGTCAGTGGGCAAATGTACAAAATCAGCAGGGGAGCAAATACTTTTTCCCCTCACTGTACATACATACAAAAGCATGTGTAAATAAAAGAAAAAAAAGGGGGGGGGCGACTCAATGGACCACTTGTTTTTTTTCTGCCATCAATTTTCTATTTCCATGGTGGGTCCCAGTACATAACATGTGTGACTTACCAATGGAATGCATATTGACAGTGTTGCCAACCATCAGTATTTGAACAGACAGCTAGCAAAAAACAGGCACCTTTCTCCTGCCAGTAAATGCCAGTGAGGGGAAAAGGTTGCAAAAAAATATGGCTGTGACGCTGACCTTCCGAGTGCCTATGTTCTGTCAAAATAGCCAATTCATCAAGATCTCCAATTACGTCACTTCCGGGTTACTGTAAGTGTAAACCATCATTAATTGGAGATTTTGATGGATTGCTGTTTTGACACAACATCGGCAAGCGTGTACACTCCCGTACACAAAGAATTTGCTGTTTTAACACAACAGCGGGCAACAAGGAAAAAATGTGTCACTGCCGTGGAGGCGGCCATTTTGTTGTTTGGTATCGGAGCAGACTAACAATATTCGCTCATAATACTGTGTACCGGAGTGTATAAGGTTGTCAGTGTTGTGTCAAAGCAGCAAGTTGTTGAAATCTCCAACTGCTGACAGTTTACTCTAACCGGAAGTGACATAATTAGAGATCTTGATGAATTGGCTATTTTGACAGAACACATGTTATAGTTTGTTCAGGTGGCGCTGGCCGGGGATGTAATTGGCGAAAGCAGTGCCTGAGAGCGACATGTGATGTCATGGTGCAAAGGAGCCAAGTGTGCAGGTCTGCGGGACGGGAGCAAGTCAGTGTTGTTTGGACTGGAGGGACCACATGGGGTGGAGAGAGATTGTCACTGTGACTCAGGAGGGGACGTGTGGTGTCAGCGATCTGTGCTGCTGCACACTGCTGTCAGTATCACTGTGAGAGTCAGTTTCACGTGTGTGTGCACCCGCCCATTCTAATTTCTTGCCCTTCTGAGTTCTGTGCCTGAGCTACTTACTTAGTATATCCAAAATAAAATAAGAAATATGTTGTTTATCTTAATAATCTACTTTAAACCATATTTCTAATTGCATATTGTACATGTTTGTAGCCTAAATACTGAAATTTGCACTTAAAACTGTAATTTTATAACTTTTGGAAATGCCAGTAAAAACTTAGCTGTGCCAGTAAATTATAGGTGTTGTGTCAGTAAATTTCAATCTGGTAGGCTGGCAAAATTGCATATTAATAGACTACCTCTTTCTCCCAAACTCATTACACTGAAATGTGTCAACTCTGTGAGCTTTATGGAGAATATTGATAGCCCACTCTACCCCTATCCTTATACTTACTTTTCTTGCATACCCCTTCAGGAGTAGAACGCCTGTTATATAACAATATCTACTAAAAGATCAAGAAAACAGCATTGAGAAATTGGATGTTTATGGACTGAACGCAGGGTGGATTGAAAATACAGAGAAGATAGTAGGATGGTATGCAAAAGTGTTGAATAAAGAATAATAGTCAATGAAGCTATCTTGGTAACATGGATGCCTTGGAAAAGTCTAAACATTTGACCACTAGGTGGCACAATACAGTATAACAAACTATCAAAAAAGTCAAGAGACAAGTTCAGAGTCTTATGCCGCATACACACGATCGGTTTAACCGATGAGAATGGTCTGATGGACCGTTTCCATCGGTCAAAACCGATCGTGTGTGGGCGCCATCGGGTTCGTTAACCATAGGTTAAAAAAAAGACAACTTGTTTTAAAATTAACCGATGGATTCCTAACCGATAGGACAAAAACGATCGTTAGTAGGCACAACCATCGGTTACAAATCCACGCATGCTCAGAATCAAGTCGACGCATGCTTGGAAGCATTGAACTTTGTTTTTTTCAGCACGTTGTGTGTTTTACGTCACCGCGTTCTGACACGATCGTTTTTTTAACCGATGGTGTGTAGGCATGACGAACCATCAGTCAGCTTCATCGGTTAACCGATGAAAACGGTCCATCGGTCCGTTCTCATCGGATGGACTGAACGTGTGTTTGCGGCATTACTCAGTCCTGTATAGTGGGCAGTGGGCAGTGAGAAGGTAGAAAAGGCTACTAGACATGTGCAGTTCATTACGAATAAATACTTAGACAAATGTTTTGTTATACAGAGATTTGGATATATGCGAATCCCAGAATTACAGTACAAACTAATTTTACCGAATTCTCAGAATAACAACATTAAATTGAAATTCGAATCGAGTAGTATATCGAATTTCATTCGAATTTGAACTGTAAACATATTTCTGAAATCAAAGACTGTGTTATTAGTGTACCATAATGAGTCATTGTAATCATTTGTTAAAGATTTTTCGTTTGTTCACTTTGCATGTGTAAAATTGATAAAAAGAAACCCTCCGGGGGTAGCGCTACATATATATAGATGAGAGCATTTGTACTTGACATAATTCTTTCTCAGCTGGCTAAAACAGTATTGTACATATTAAAATGTTGAAAGTAAGATATTTATTTTATCAATTAGAACACTTCACATATTTTGAATAAGCGTATTAATACAAAAAAAGATCAATGTGTATAAATAACAACCAGATGTCACTCTGACTGAGCTCCAGAGATCCTGTGTGTAGATGGGACAATTTTCAAGAACGAGAACGACAAAGACAACCATCACTGCAGGCCTCCACTGATGTGGCCTTTATTATGGCTGAGTGGCTAGATGAAGATGGAAGCCTCTCCTCATTGAAAAACACATAAAAGTCCTCTTTGATTTAAAAAAAAAAGCACCTGAAGGGCTCTTAGACTGTCAGGAACAAGAATTTTTCTCTGGTTTGAAGAAAGAGAAATATAGATTTTTTTTGGTGCCTCGAGTGTAAAGCCCTGTACACAAGGGCCAGAATCTCGTCAGGAAAAAAAACATAGTTTTTCCTGACGAGATTCTTGGCAAGAATCTCTTGCCGCCCCGAGTGTACAGACACTCCTTTCAAAAGTACTGCGGTTCTTTTGAATGGCAAGAACGCGGTGACGCATAAAGCATGTGAAGCATGTGCTCGTCACATTCGATGACGTCACTGCCATCTTGCTGCACCCTACCTATGCCTAGGAAGCTACCGCGCATGCGTCAAAGTCATTTTGAGCATGCGCGGGTTTCCATGGCGATGGGTATACACACTCTCGGGTTTCTCGGCAGGAAAACACTGCCGAGAATCACGACGAGATAATAGAGAGCAGGTTCTCTATTTTCCTCGTCAAGATTTTAGGCAGTTTTCTTCACGAGAAACGTGAGGCCTCGTACACACGACCGAGGAACTCGACGGGCAAAACACATCGTTTTGCTAGTCGAGTTCCTGGTTAGGCTGTCGAGGAACTCGACGAGCCAAATTTCTCCATTCCTGTTGAGGAAAAAGAGAACATGCTCTCTTTTTGGCTCGTCGAGTTCCTCGACAGTCAAAAAATGTACACACAACCGGTTTCCTCGGCAAAAAAAAAAACCCTGCAAGTTTCTTGCTGGTTTTTGCCGAGAAACTCGGTCGTGTGTACGAGGCCTGAAAGCCTCGTACACACGCACAGTATACTCGGCAAGAAAGCTCTGCCGGCAGTTTTCTTCCTAGTTCTTGCCGAGTAAACTGAGCGTGTGTACGAGGCTTGAGTGTTATTTATGTAGGAAACTTGGTCTCTGCTCTGCATCACCTGCCCAATTCCAACCCAGCAGTGAACCATGGTGGTGGCATGCAGTGTCCTGCTGTGGGGGTTGTGTGTGTTTTCCAGCAGAATTATAGACTTGTCTGGGACAGGTAGACTTTTCAGGGTCCATGGTTTGAGGGTCAGTGAAAACCTCTTCCACATCCACACACAGTACTCGGGACCTCGGGCTGGGCTGAAGGTTCTCCTTCCTTCCAAAACGACAATAATCTTAAGCATAAAACCTACACCAACCCAGAGTCCCTAAAGCTCACCAAAATGGTTCACTCTAATCTTGGTCATACTCAGTTCAGTAGCAGTGTTGCCAACCTACCAGATTGAAATTTACTGACACAACACCCATATTCTACTGGCACAGCTAAGTTTGTACTGACAGTTCCAAAAATTACAAAATTACAGTTTTAAGTGCAAAGTCCAGTATTTATGCTACAAATAAGTACAATGGGCAATTAGTCATGTGATTTAAGGTACCGTATTTATCGGGGTAAAGCATGCACCGCCCTATAGGGCGCACCCCCAACCTAAAAGGGAAAGTTGAGGAAAAAAAAAATACAGTTTGAATGCCCCTCGTCGGTGTCTTGCCCGGCGTCCATCGGCGTCCTCCCTGCTTCTCCCGCGCTGTTTCTGAGCCGATCCCTGCTTCCCGCGCTGTGTTTGAACGCCGCCGACGACATATACCGAGCACAGTACACTCGGGCATGCTCAGCCACGCTCGTCTCCACTCGCATAGGAGGCGGCACAGGGCGTGACCGTGAGGGGAGCCGAGCCTTGCCGAGTGTACCCGAGTGTGCTGCGCTCGGTATATGTCGGTGGCAAGGTTCAAACACAGCGCGGGAAGCGGGTATCGGCGTATATCGCGCACCCACGATTTTCCCCTTATTTCAAGGGGAAAAAAGTGCGCAGTATATGCCGATAAATATGGTAGTTATTAAGGTAAAAAGCATACTAATTTATTTTTTCGAAAAGTAAGTAAGTAGCTAAGGGACAGGTCTCATGAGGTTAATACATTAGAATGGTGATGCACTCATGAAATTGACTCTCACAGCGATACCGACAGCAGCGTGCAGCAGCACAAATGATGCTGACACCTCACCGACACAACACGTCCCCTCCTGAGTCACAGTAACATTCTCTCTCCATGCCAGGTGGTCCCTTCTGTCCCCTCCAGTCCAAACAGCACTGACAGCCCCGCTCCTGGCTTGCCTTACTCCCATCCTGCAGACCTACACACGAGGCTCTGGCCGCTCCGCTCGGCTCCCTTGCACCATAACATCACATGACACACTCAGACACCGCCTCCACCAGACTCTCTGCTGGCACCGCCAGAACACACTATAGCAGGCACTTGGATGGTCTCAGCCATCAGTGGACTCCAGCTGCATATGCACAGTTCGGAGCCGAGCATCACAGCCATATTTTTTACTGGCAACCTTTTCCTCTTACTGGCATTTACTGGCAGCAGAAAAGTGCCCATTTTTTACTGACTGCCAGTAAAAATACTGGCGGTTGGCAACAATGTTCAGTAGGCACATGTCTCTCAGTTCCGAAAGCAAAATGCACTTCTTAAATGTAAACATCTCAGCTGCCGCATTTGAAACCCCCCCCCCCAAAAAATGGATCGATTCGAAAAATCTCAAATAAAGAAAATCAGGAAATTCTAAGCCAATCAGGAGTGTGAGTCCCGGTAGAGGTAAGGCTCTCGTGGGCATCGCTGGATCAAGAGGGGGCTCGGGTAAGTATTGAGGGAGATGGGGGAGGGCTACAGGTTTTTTACCTTCACGCCTAGAATGCATGAAAGTAAAAATCCTTTTTCCTTTACAACCCCTTTAACCTCCCTGGCGGTATGATTCTTTCTGAAAAAAGGTGCTGAAAGCGGTACCATTATTTTGCATGGAAGTTTGGCGTTTTAGATTGCAGGCCTGCAATTCTTAGGAATAACTCACCTAAATCTGTCCAAACCAGAGTCTCTAATAGACTATGACAAAGTTTGAAACACAAAATCATAAATTATAATATAATAAATAATAACAAATAATAATTTAATAATAACAATAGTTTTTATTCAATAAATTGTAACAAATAATATATTCAGATACTCTGATTTTTTGGGGGGTCAAACAGGGGTGCAAAATGATAATTCAATAAATGTCTCGGGTGTGGAAATCCTTAAAGCACGGTATGGCGCAAAGTCCAACATCACAGTCGAGACAACAGTAGCGCGTTTCTTTGCGAATTTTCCTTCCGCTGGCGTCGCGCTTGGAGCAGCAAACCACACACATCCGTGTGGGTGCTGCTTTTTTTGGAGTGGGTGGTACATGTTCCAAAAAATGACGACCAGTTAGTCGCTCTGGATTTACAACCCCAGAAGCCCGTCGTCCAGAACGGTTTACCGCCGTTGGTGTTTGGTTTTTGAGGAAAATTTGTTCAGCCACCTTCCACATAAAGTCCGCATGGACCATAGGCCTGACATTTTTTTTTTTGAGCAGGATGAAAGAGTTCCAAAGACATTGCTCCAAAAGATGTCGGAAAATCTTTTTATAATATTTTTTTTGCTGCTTTCTCATTGCAGGGTAAAAAGTCATGGCCTGGTCAGCCCTATCCACACCTCCCATTGTGTGGTTGTAGTCCAACACCACCTGTGGCTTTAGAACGTCTTTTCCACCTTTGGTATGGACCATGGCGGTCGAGGTGTTGTGGACCGTGCTCAAAAGGGAAACGTCCTTTTTGTCCCGCCACTTCAGAGCCAACATTTTCCCCTTTTGCCATGCAGCTACTTGTCCTTTCCCAAGCTTTTTGTTTGGAAATTCTGACGGCATGTCACGCCGGTTAGGCCTCACAGTCCCATAAGCGTCTGTCCTATTCAGAAGTAGGAACTTGTATAGTTCTGGGGACATATAGAAATTGTCCGTAGTGATACAGTAGCCCTGGTTGAGCAAGGGCTCTATCAATGAAAGCACTGACGCGGTTGCCATCCCAAAATCACTGAATCTCGGGGAGAATTTGGTCCCTTTGCCAGTATAAAGTACTGAGTTCCAAATATATCCCGAGCTGGACTCACATAACATAAAGGATTTTATCCCAAAGCGAGCGCGCTTAGACGCAATGAATTGAATCCAGCTTAGGCGACCTTTGTAGGCCATGAGACTTTCGTCTATTGTAATGTCCCTCTCAGGTATGTAGGTCCGCTGGAAATTCTGCAGGACCATTTGGTAAATATCCCAAATTTTTTTAAGCTTTGGAGCTGGATGAGACCGTTCGTCAAATTCCTCATTATTTGCAAAGTGCAAATATTTCATTATAAGTGAAAACCGATATTCGGACATTACTGTTCCAAAAAAAGGTGTGGCCAATAATTTATTTGTGGTCCAGTACCACTTTTGGAGTGGTTTTCCCACCACTTTGCCATCCCAAAATCACTGAATCTCGGGGAGAATTTGGTCCCTTTGCCAGTATAAAGTACTGAGTTCCAAATATATCCCGAGCTGGACTCACATAACATAAAGGATTTTATCCCAAAGCGAGCGCGCTTAGACGCAATGAATTGAATCCAGCTTAGGCGACCTTTGTAGGCCATGAGACTTTCGTCTATTGTAATGTCCCTCTCAGGTATGTAGGTCCGCTGGAAATTCTGCAGGACCATTTGGTAAATATCCCAAATTTTTTTAAGCTTTGGAGCTGGATGAGACCGTTCGTCAAATTCCTCATTATTTGCAAAGTGCAAATATTTCATTATAAGTGAAAACCGATATTCGGACATTACTGTTCCAAAAAAAGGTGTGGCCAATAATTTATTTGTGGTCCAGTACCACTTTTGGAGTGGTTTTCCCACCACTCCCTGCAAAATTAGGAGGCCAAGGAATTTCCATATATCCTCGCTGGTCACAGGCTCCCATTTTCTGCGTCTTGAAAATAACTGCTGGGTAGCAGATTGCTGTTCTTCATACCGATTGGTCTCCAAAACAATTTTGTCGATCACCTCATCGGTCAAAAATAGTCGGAGGTATTCTAAGGGATTGTCATCCTCTTTTATTCCAGGTGATCCTGTGAACGGAAACCTAGGGGGCGCTACGTGCTCCGTAGCGCAATCAATTGCGCACCAGGTCCGCACGTCGCTGGGCACAGGTGCAGGTTCGTCAACCACATCACTTTCTGCATCCGACGATGAACTTTCCCACACGTCGCTGTCGCTCAGCTCCTCCGCAATGGATTCTGCATCGCTGTCGCTGTTTGGCAGCAGGTCGCATAATGAGTTTGATGCAGAGGCGCGCTTTGCCATTATTGCTGTGCAATATACAGACACTGGTACAGTAATGGTACAGTAATTCTGCAGACAGGGCACTGGAAAGCACGGGGGGGGGGGGGGGGCAATCAAAGGTCACTGTATTTTTTTTTTAATTTTATCCAATGATATCAGTGTGTTTTTACTGTGTTATACTTTGTTTCTACTTATACGTTTGAATTTCGCGCCGCCCCCCCTCCTTCCGCCCCCTGCGTCGCGACGCTCGCAGGGAAGGGAATCAGGGGAACACAGAGCATCGGGCGGACATCCGCCCGCCGTGCACTGCGAGGATTCAACGCTGGATCGCGGAGAAAAGGTAAGAAAACCTTTTTTCTGCATCGAGCGAGGCAAGCCCGAGTGTGACTCGGGGTTACCATTCGCAGCCTGAAAGTCTCACCCCGAGTCACACTCGGGAACACCGCCAGGCAGGTTAATGGCCATCCATAAGATAATGATACTGGCAACCCTAGCAATTCAGGTAGCAAGATAGCCTGGTTCAGGCAAAAAAGATGATACAAGCCATTCTGCAAGCTACCTGTGCTTCTTGAGTCAGTGAAAATGCAAAATGGCCATGATTAACTAGAGTTTACCTTTTATGTTTATGTGGTTATTACGGATAATATCCATTAGCATCTTGCTAGAAGAAAAGAAAAACAACAGTGACTTAGATGACACAAAAAAGTTGTCTGGTTCTGACTACATATGCTAAGAGTGAAGAGCAAATAACTTGGGTAATAAATTAGTAACAAGTTGGGAGAACATGCAATGCTGGAACTTTCCCTGTGAAACAGCTACTTTTTAATTTAGTTGGACTCCAGGGAGGCAATAGATATTCAAAATCATGTAATAGCTAGTGTACCTTGAATAACAAATCAGTTATCTTCATTCCTTGTGAATATTCATATTAACATAATAAAGCGTTCTATATTTACATTTTCCTGCACACAAAAAAATTAGATGACAATTGAGCCCTCTAGCATTTCGCAAAGGTGAATGAATCATCTGGTATTTTATTTTCCCTGTTATTTTAAAATATCAGAAGTTCAGGGTGGTTTTTGATGCCATCCACTTTCCACGTCCTGCTAAAATGAAAATTGTGGGTTAGATTTCTGCAAACACATTTGGCATAAAAAATATTTCTTAGAACTGTCAGCATAGCCAAATAAAAGAAAGGCAAAAAAAAAAAAGGAAATGGAAAATTAAAACAGGATGGATGAATTTATTGAAAAGGTTTTGAAAAAGTGTTCGGCTCCCTTGGGCTTTTGCACATTATGTACTGTTACAACCTGTAATTGAAATAGATAACTGAGATTTTTTCTTTCGGTGATAAACACAAAGTAGTCCATAGTGTTAAAGTTAAACAGAATTTACAGTTTTCCAAGTTTTTTTAAATAAAAAAAGAGTAATGCCGCATACACACGATCATTTTTCGGCATAAAAAAAAACGTTGTTTTAAAAAAATGTAATTTAAAATGATCGCGTGTGGGCTTCACATAATTTTTCGGCTTCTGAAAAACAACCAATTTTTTTTTCGAGCATGCTGCATTTTTTAACCACTTAAGGACCCCTTCACGCCGATATACGTCGGCAATATGGCACGGCTGGGCACATCCACGTACATGTACGTGGCCCTTTAAGCCCAGCCGTGGGGTCGCGCCATACATAACCATTTCAGCGCCCCCTGTGCTTAACTCCCAAACTGCAATTGTCATTTTCACAGTAAACAATGCATTTTAAATGCATTTTTTGCTGTGAAAATAACAATGGTCCCAAAAATGTGTCAAAAATGTCCGAAGTGTCCGCCATAATGTCGCAGTCATGAAAAAAATCGCTCATCGCCGCCATTAGTAGTAAAAAAAAAAAATAATAAAAATGCAATAAAACTATCCCCTATTTTGTAAACGCTATAAATTTTGCGCAAACCAACCGATAAAAACTTTTATTTTTACCAAAAATAGGTAGAAAAATAAGTGTCGGCCTAAACTGAGGAAAAAAAATAATGCTTTATATATTTTTGGGGGATATTTATTATAGCAAAAAGTAAAAAATATTGCATTTTTTTCAAAATTGTCGCTCTATTTTTGTTTATAGCGCAAAAAATAAAAACCGCAGAGGTGATCAAATACCACCAAAAGAAAGCTCTATTTGTGGGAAAAAAAGGACGCCAATTTTGTTTGGGAGCCATGTCGCACGACCGCGCAATTGTCATTTAAAGCGACGCAGTGCCGAATCGCAAAAACTGTCCGGGTCCTTTAGCTGCCTAAAGGTCCGAGGCTTAAGTGGTTAACGTCGTTTTAAACTATGTCGTTTTTCGGGTTGTAAAAAATTATCGTGTGTGGGCTAAAACAACGTTAAAAACCTGCGCATGCTCAGAAGCAAGTTATGATACGGGAGCGCTCGTTCTGGTAAAACTACTGTTCATAATGGAGTAAGCACATTCATCACGCTGTAACAGACAAAAAGCGCGAGTCGTTTTTTACTAACACGGAATCAGCTAAAGCAGCCCCAAGGGTAGCGTCATCCGCATGGAACTTCCCCTTTCTAGTGCCGTCGTACGTGTTGTACGTCACCGCGCTTTGCTAGAGCATTTTTACAAAATGATGGTGTGTGGGCAACGTTGTTTTAATGATGAAGTTGGAAAAACTTTGTTTTTTCTACATGCCGAAAAATTATCATGTGTACGCGGCATAAAAGTTTCAATTACATAATTCCTTTTTTTGTTGAGTGGTACCTTGATATAGCACAGTCTTACCCTGAAGGGTCCCCGACACGCTTGACTAGGGCCAAATTAGACGGGAGCCAATTAACTTACCAGCATGTCTTTGGAGCATGGGAGGAAACCCATGCAGGCACAAGGAGAGCATGCAAAATCCAGGCAGATGGTGTCATGATCAGGATGCGAACCAGCGACCCTTTTGGTGCTGGGTGAAAGTGCTAACCACTACGCCCTACAATTTGTTGAAATTTAAAATAAACTCTGGTACAATCATATACTTATCAAATTAGTTCCCTTGTGAGTATTCTAAGTGTCATAGAATCTCATAAAAATTCAACTGTTTCTGGAAGGTTCCAAAGCTTGTTAAGCCTCGTACACACACAATCCAACTTTATGGCCATAATTGTCTGATGATGTGTTGTGTCGGATAATCCGACCGTGTGTACGCTCCATCAGACAATTGTTGGCGGAATTAACAACAACAAATGTTGGCTGTTCATGCTCACCAACTGTCTGACAATAAATCTGTTATGTCGGATTATCCGATCGTGTATACAATCCATCCAACTAAAATCCAAAGTACAAACACGCATGCTCAGAACCAATGCTAACTATCAGACAACATTAGCAGAAGTTGTCCAAAGGGTGGCGCTAAAGAGCAGAAAAAACACGTCGTTTTGTGAATATTGGATGAAAAGGTTCTGCCGTCTGTATGCAGAACAAGTTCACGGCCAACGCCCTTGGGGCAAAAATCCACAGATTTGTCTGATCGCGTGTACGAGGCTTTAGCCTTTCCCCCCATTTTGAGCAGTGTTCCATGTTTCCTAGACAGCATGTCCAATTTACTTTCGATAAATCTGCTTTTGTTGCTGTCACTACAAATGATTTGTAAATGCACAGCTAGTGCAGAGCATGTATTTACAGTGCAGTTGGCATGCTTTTTAGGTGCTGCTACCACAATAACCTTGTAAAAATCAAACACATTTTTTAGGCGAAAACTGCTGATCAGTCCCATCAAAGTAAAATGCATCCCAGATGCATCGTAAACCTACATCAGATCCATCACAAACACATCTTTAAAGTGATTTAGTTTTACCTGGATGTGCCTATAGCATGTGTTCTTGTTCCTTTTGTTTACTTTTTACTCTAACTTCCATATACACAAGCCCTCATTTTTTTTCAGCGAGAATGCAGTAAAACGCAGTTGAAACCTCCAGCACAGAATGTATGTATTGGCACGGAGTGACGAGGTGTGCTGAAGTGTCTATTGATCATGGCTGCTGGGGGATCTATTGTTGCTGGGGGGGTTCTATTGTTCCAGGGGGTCTGTTGTTGCTGGTAGGGGAAGACTTATTTTGCTGGGGGGGGGGGGGGGGGGGGTCTAATGAGAGATATTTACCGTTGAGAAAAAAATCTATTGTTGCTGAATGCTGGAGGGTCTCTTGATGCTGGCTGCTGGTAGATCTATTGTTATTGACAAAGAAGTTGCTGAGTTAGATCTATTGTTGCTGGGGGATATTTTGATGCAAGGGTCTGTTGTTGCTGGGGGAGTCTATTGTTGTTGAGGGGAATCTATTGCTGCTGGGTGATTGGGGGGGTTTTCCATTGTTGCTGGCTGTAGAGGATCTATTTTACTGCTTTTCTTGTTATCATTAACAAATGTCATACAAAGGACTGTGGGCCAGATTCACGTAGCCCGGGCGCAGCGTAACGTAACCGATTTAGGTTACACTGCCGCAAATTTTCTGTCTAAGTGCCCGATCCACAAAGCACTTACCTGGAAATTTGCGGCGGTGTATCCCAAATCCGTCCGGCGCAAGGCGGGCCAATTCAAATGGGGCGGGTACCATTTAAATTAGGCGCGCCGGACGTACTGCGCATGCTCCCAACGCAAATTTTCCGACGTGCTTTGCGCGAAATTACAACGCGCCAATGTTTTGTGAATCGCTACGTGAAAAAAAGACTTGCGCCGGGAAAAAAAAAAAATTCAGAACAAATTCAAAAGCGACGCGGGAAAGACGGGTATACTTTTACATGGTGTAGTAATTTTACACTTTGTAAAAGGTGCCCTATCTTTGCGACGGCAAACTAACACTTGCGGCGACGTAACGACGGGAAAAAGTTTTGTGGATCGCCGTAACTGCTAATTTGCATACCCGACGCTGGTTTACGACGCAAACTCCCCCCAGCGGCGGCCGCGGTACTGCATCCTAAGATCCGACAGTGTAAAACTATTACACCTGTCGGATCTTAGGGATATCTATGCGTAACTGATTCTATGAATCAGTCGCATAGATAGAAACAGGGATACGATGGCGTATTAGCAGATACGCCGTCGTATCCCTTTTGTGAATCTGGCCCTTTGTACCACAAAATTTTAATTTTCTCTTTAAAGGGGTGGTACTGGTATGTGGTGGAACCAAGTGATGGTGCCTGGGAGTGGATAAGGGCCGGAGACAAGGGGAAACTCATAAGCCTCACATATACCCAGTGAAGTGAATAGCCGCAGATGATACACAGAGATGAAACAAATCCTCCTACATATGTTTTACTTGTTTATCTGCAGTCTTCTCTTGTCTACAACCCTTCAAAAGTGCAGATTTGTGATAAAATGGTGTGGATATCATTTGAAGAATTCTCAACTTCCCTTTTGGACTTGTTATCACAGTTTTTTTAGCGCAACTCTGTATAAGAACGTTAATATAGGACAGAAGACCTGACTTTTCTCTGCTGTAGCTAAGTAACTCTTACATGTCACAGCCTGTGAGTGGACTTTTAAAGGGGAAGCTGCACACTAATAAACTCATCGCTATGCTCACTCCTTCTGTCAGCATGTTACTTGGTAGCACATGATCACTGCACAACAGCTCATTGGCTGCTTGTGATGCTTCTCTCTCCATCAGTCTGATCTTTGCTGTACAGAGGATTGCAGAAGGCTGACACCAAGTCAAACTAACCACTTGACTTCCGGAAGGTTCCCCCCCCCCCCTTCATGACCAGAGCATTTTCTTTCCTATTCAGCACTGTGCTATTTTAACTGGTAAACACAAATGCAGTTTATATCATTTTTTTCACACAAAGCTTTCTTTTGTTGGCATTTGATCACCACTGTTTTTTTTTTTTTTTATTATTATATTAAGAAAAAAAGGATTTTAAATATATATATATATATTCTACTTTCTGTTATAAAACATATCCAATGAAAAAGAAAATCTTCATATATTTAGACCAAATCGTATTCTGCTACATGTTTGACAAAAAATAAAAATCCAAATAAGTGTATAATAATTGGTTTGTGCAAAAGTTGTAGTGTCTACAAACTATGGTATATATACTGGAATGTATACAGCTGTAGATGCTATACTGTAATGATGGTGATCAGCGACTTACTATGATAGGGTGTCGGGAAATAGGGTCACTAACTGACGCTGCTAGTGACAATATTACAGCAATAAAAGATAATACTGACACTGAACTAATGACACTGGCTGAGAAAGAGTTAAGATCTAGGGGCAATTAAGGGGTTAACTGTGTGCCTAACAATGTGTAATGTGCACATTAACATTATAGTTTCTACTATATACACGATTAATGTAGTGCACACAAACATATAGACACTTGGTTGTTGTCTCACCTCTTACAGATCTCATATAGAATTTGTAAATTCATGATCAGTCATCACGACTTAAAAGTTATATTAACACGAAAACAATGCTATTAACACCTGGTGTGTCGGATTCAATACTCTAATGCTGTGCAGAGCAGCTTTAATTGGCTGATCGGCCTCTCATGTTCTCTTTTAAATTCACAGTTTTTGATTCCCACACACCTTCGCTATGAGTAAGCATCTAACCATGATGTGAAACGCGTCAGCTAGTCCTTTCCCCTGCATGTCCACTTTTGGCTAATTTTTGCATGATTTTGCATTTGCATTGCATTGTTTGGATTTGACACTTTTTTTGTCATTTTTTGCAATAAATGTGCTTTTTACAGAGTGCGGCAATCCAGGATGTTTTTTTTTGCTCCATGGATTAGTGCAGAGCCAGCACCTGTCAGTGTAACAGGGCGGGAGTTATCTATTGGTGGTACAGGGCTTAGAGCGGTACAATTTTCAATGTGCAAAGATCACCCAGAGGGGAATGTTTTTTTTCCTAACACAATTGGGAGTTACGCTTTAAGGTACTTACCCTGTTTGCATTAAAATGTATATATATAATTATGTATTCATGCATAAGGAGCTACAATAATTTGTGTCTTTTAGATCTGCCTCGAGTTTAGTTTTAATAATTTATTATTAGTGTCGCTATATACCATATATTACAAAATCATACCTTTTCAGAGCAGATGTACGCCTTTTAAGTTCTGTGAAGGAACATACATGTACGTGTGAAGGTTTCACAGGGCAGCAGATGTGATGTTTTCTATAGTTTGCCTTCAATCAGAAATGTGCTGCTTTTTAGTTTCCACAACTGGCTTGGCCTTGTTGTGATTATTGATGGAAACTGACTGGCTCCTTCAGTGCAGCAGTGAGTGACCAGTACATGTTTTATTCTGTCACAACTTAGAGCCCGTTTCACTTTGACAGCCTGACTACCTTTCAATCTCTTTTATCGCCTCAGTTAACAAGAGATCTGCCCAACTCCAAACTCCCCTGATAGTTATTTTGTAATATTAACATGCTTCGGTGTGCACATAAATAGTTGCCTTCCTTCCTCTCCTCTTCTGTGTAATTTAGAATTCTATCATCATATGGATAAAACATGGGCATGTTAAAGAAGGGCTCCAGTTGAATTAAAAGGTCTGAAAAAGTTCTCTGTTTTTATTCCCACAGCAGTCAGTATCAGACATTCAATGTCTGTCATTTTCAGTGCAACTTTGAAGCAAAGCAGGTTTCTAGCAGGCACTAAAAAAAGATTTCCATATATCAGTCATTTGGGTAAACGAGGCCCATTGCTTGCATCCTCTTGAGTACATAGTTGTGTAGTGTAGATAGAGGCCTGTTAGAAGCCTGGGTGTGAGTCAAAGGGTTTATGTTAGGTCAGACTGGAGGACTCTATAGTTCAGGCCTCTGGTACCTCCCCTGGTTCTAGAAGCTTTAAGAAGTCTCTAGAAGCTAGGAGGCGGAGGCCAGAAGGTGCCGATCTGAATATTTATGGGAATTTGGCCAATCCCCAGGCAGGAGGCCTGGCAGGGTGGCTGATCCAGCCCATAGATATTGTGTACCCTGGTCCGTAGGGGAGTCGGGTGGAAGATGGAGTGCTGAAGTGCTGCTGTGTGTAGCCTGGGAGCTGCAGGACAAGGACAGTGTGAGCACATCTACATTCCCAGGGACTACAAGGGAGAGGGCTGCTTTGGAATCCCTTGCTCTGGGATACTCTATCTAGTAGTAGATATTGTTCCCCTAGATAAGGCAATGTCCCTTTGCAAAATTGCTTTGTAATTCATCAAGCTAAATAAATAAAATTCACTACAGTCAACCAATCACGTGTAAAACATTTTTTTTAAATATTTGTACATTTTTCTCGATCGTGTAAATTATAGCTATATATATATACTGTGTATATATATATATATATATATATATATATATATATATATATATATATATATATATATATATATATATATTTTTACCATAAACTAGAAAAACTTCAGGTTCCCATCTCTTATTCTGGTGACTCACACAAAAAGAGGGGGTTGCTGGCATGGAAAGAGCCCATACCGGCTCAAAGCATGCAGTCAACTGAAGAAGTAACCCCCCCCCCCCAATCTCTGCATGCCAACAAGACCCAAGTGTACCATAAATGTAAGCAGCTTCAGCCTGGCTCTGCCCAGGCCACGCCCCCCCCAACCCATTTCACCCTGGCCCATAGGCTTAGTCATAGGGGGGGATTCTGTGTGCTACATTAATCCTTATCTCCATAACTAAGCCCTGGGTGTGGGATGAAATGCAATGAAGGTGTTGCCTGGACGAAGCCGGGCTGAAGCTGCTTTCATTTATAGTACACTCTAGTCTTGTTTGTGTGCAGAGATTGGGGGGGGGGGGGGTCCTTTTTTCTTTGAAAAGTTTTTTTACTTTGCTTTGCTATGTAAACAGCCTCTATTCTTTAGTTCCATTCCTATGGTTTTATTTAACAAAGAACCCACTCTGTTGTTTATACTGCTATGTGTTTATCTAACTTATTATTTTAACAAATAAAGTTAATTAATAGAAAATATGCCTCTAGAATAATCAAATTTTTTTTAAAAGGATTTTTATTCAAAAATGGAAATTTTAAGTGCACATAATTGCTTTATTATAAGCAAAACTTGAATGCTTTTTGAATACATATTTCTCAAATATAATAAACTTACAATATAGACAATCACAGGTATGCTAGAAGTGAAATGGGTTTAAAGTGTGTGTGAGTAGGTCACAGTAACACTGATTCTTGTAGATTAACAGGAGAGGTGAATATGGGTGGTATGGTTATATGTATGGTAGTTGTCAGGGAGTGTAAACATTTAGATAGGCTTTAGAACATGGAGGATATCGGGATAGGAAAACAAACATGTAAAGGGTAGAGGAGGGTATTAGGTTGGTAGAGGTGTGGCTAGGAGTAGATAAGCTTAGGAGGGAGAGTAATGTGAAAAAAGAAAAAGGAAAAAGTAAGATAAGAAAAAAGGGGAGAGCAGGGATAGTGTGGGTATAAAGTAAGAAGGGTGGGGCATTGGGAAAGGCTAAAATGTTTAGGGGGGATTGGGTGGGGATTAGTAGGGTAGGGGATTCTGGTTTGATCTTAACACCTTGTTCAGTGGGCCTACTAGCACATTCCGAAATACTCAACTTGGAACTAAGCCATCCAGTGCTGTAATGTCGCCGCTGAGAGGGCTGACATGTTTCTTCTGCCTTTCTTCCGGGTTTGTGCGGGAGCCCTCAGTTCCAGGAAAAGCTCAGAAGTTTCAGGGCGCAGTGATAGCGTTGGTTGCATGCATGGTGAATATTTCATAAATGGTGCATGTTTAGGAGATATTAATTTTACCTACATGTAAGCCTTATTATAGAGCCTAGCTTCAACAATATAGATTAGTGGTTTAGTTCCTCTTTATTTAGTGCATTCAGAAAAATTGATTCTAAAATAAATGACGTCTTCGGTTATTAGGACGGCAGCAGCTAATTCATATGGAGCCCAAGGTTGTAATTAGGGATGGGCGAACAGTTCGGCCCCGAGCATAAGTTTTGGCTGAACTTTGGCTATCCAGACATTCTCCGAACAACCGAATTATAGGATCATTCGACCGTTTGTTCAGCCTGCCGAACGACCACAATGCACTGCACCACTGCACAGTGCATTGAATGCCCTGATTTGCTGAAGCAAATTACCACAATGCACTGTGCCACCGCACAGTGCATTAAAAAGCCCAGGGCACAGAGCACTGTCAGAGCCATAATTGGATGCTGTCATGATGACTGTATCTGAACATGGCTCATTGCTCTTAATCCCGCCCCACACTATAAAAGTATTCTTTCCATAGCAGCCATTTGTAGTGTGATATCGGCGTGGAGAGAGATAGAACAGGGATATGTTCAGTGCTATTAGACAGTTAGTGTGCTATAGTGTGAGTGGTGAGTGTAGTGCGACCATTTATTTTTACATTAGTGTGAATGTAAAGATTATGCAGACTCCATTGTTACTATGCCACATAATTCACATAAGGAGAGAGGAGGAGGAGGATTCTGGTAGTTTTGAAGGCATTGGAGCAGTGGAAGAGCAACAGTAAGATATAGTTTTCCATCTACAGAACCCTTGGGAGTAGTACGTGGCTGGGAGGAGGCAGTTCCAGATAGTATAATCCTCAGTGACCCCAAGGAATCTGCTTCTCATGCCTCTGCAAATTTGTGGTGCATGGGCTCCATAATGCTCCATCACTATTGGTTGGCAATCCTCCTTGACCACCGTTATAAGTGGAAAGTCTCAGAACTCATCCTGTCTCCACAGAGAGTGCAGAAGATGAAATCTCTTGAGGACACTTTAAGAAGGAGTTTATCAAACGCTTCTCCCTACTGGTAGGTTACAGTGTTGTGGAAAACATAGTTTTGAGGCTTATATTGGTCAAAAGAGGAGTGGTGGAGAAGCGGTGGAGAAGTGATGCATTTATCAATTGTTTTAGTCCTCGCCGCCCAGGGTTGTCAGCTTCCACATCCCATCAGCAGCATCTGCATCACATGGTGTACGATTATCTAGGGACAAAAAAAGAGATGGAGAGCTTTCTAGTCAACAATCCACTGGCTTACTGGATTATGAGAATAGACCACTGGTCAGAACTTGCCTAGTATGCTATTGAGCTTCTGGGCTGCCCTGAATCCAGTGTGCTTTCCAAACAGGCATTCAGTGCTGCTGGAGGTTTTGCTACTGATCATAGAATGCATCTGTCCACAGACTCTGTGAACCGTCTGACTTTTATCAAAATGAATCAGTCCTGGATTACCAGCAGATATGGAGCTCTAGATGCCGATGTCACAGATTAAGTGTTTTTGAAATGTGGAATCTCTGCAGGACTTCTAGGCTGCCTAGAGTTGTGGGTGTTGAGTTCATCTAGAAGAATGTTTTTGGTGTAGGTTTCATGGGTACAATTAACACCCAAAGACAAATTTTTACACACATGTCTGTCAGGTGCATATCACTGCAATTTTTGACATCAAGGACAATTCTTGCCTTTATCAAGAGTACCTCTATAGGGTTACAGTGTGAAGGCACCACCAACACCCAAATAACTATTTTTCGGCACCTGTTTGACAGGTGCACATCATTGCAATTTTTGACAGCAATGCCAATTCTTGCTTTAATCAAAAGTACCTCTATAGGGTTAAAAATTTTCCACACCCATTACAGAAGTAGAAATTCAAAGTCTGTGCTAGAGAATGTGCACCAGAATCTATCCAAAAAATCTCTAATCTTGTTCCCAGTGCACTACATCTTGGCCTCATCATACAGACTGACTCCCCAAGCCGTTGCTTACAAAATAAAGAAAGCTTGCAGGGAAAATGTCAATTTTTTGGGCTTTATAAATTAAATTATTGCTGCAGCAGCTTCTATACACAGTATAGATGTGCCACTTTACAGGTGGACTAAGGGAACCCCCCTTTCATTTTTATACTTTCACTTTTAAGCATAAATAAATCACTGCTCTTTTAAAAATTACATTTTTACAAACTTTTTTTATCGATACATGTCCCCCAGGGCAGTACCCGTACCCCCATAACCATGGTATGCCCAATTACTTGCATATACGCCTTCAAAATAGGCACTTTTGATTTTTTTCATGTTCGAGTCCCATAGACTTCAATGGGGTTCGTTATGCAGTTCCGAACTATCGTGATGTTCTAAAGCTCTGGTGCGAACTGAACAGGGGACCATTCAGCCCATCCCTAGTTGTAATGCTGCACAGTAAACACCTATGGCTTTATGTAATAAAAAGGCAGGTTTTATACAACCGATTGCTTGTTGAATTATTTTTGCAGTTTAGGGCAATTTTCAGACATTTTGCCAAGGCACTTTTGAAAGAGCAAGAAAACACCCCGTTTGAAAAAGGCAGATCTAGGAATTGCTTAAAACTTTGGCAGGAGAAATGCTGCACTAAGAAGCCTACATGTGCACTAACCGTCTCTGTGTACTGCTACTGGATAGCAATATGAATAGCAAGGATCTCAATTTAATATTATGACTATATTCTTTTTTAAATCATTCATGCAGAATTAGGAAAAATCTCCTATGGGTTCACAAACATTCAATTTAACTGGATGAAACCAGCATGGTGTAAACAATGGACAATCATGTGTCAAATCTAAAGTAGCAATATGGAAAAGGTTAATTACTGCGCTGTCCACAAAAAATATTAGTCAATATTTCAAAAATTGTAAAAATGAATGCTGCAACTTTTATGTGAGATACACACACTATAGAACAACGAAAAATTATAAAATGCGCAAAATAAAATGATAGTACAATTTACATGTGAATAAGTGTAACGTGCTTACATGTGAAGTGAAAAAACTGAATACAGTCTCTCCCACTATATGAAGTGAGTTGTCACCATATTCAAATGAAAATAGAATTGAAAGTGAGAAAAGTGAGGGATGAAGAGCCACCAATCATGTCACAATTCCTTAAACGTTAAATGAAGAATGGTAATATGAGTCAGGGCTATTGCACCCAACACAATGTCCAATCAACACTGAGAAATTCAAATGAGAGCAAGATTCCAGGTAGCGGTTCCATGGTGAAAATGTCTCACACACAAAGTCCACAGTGACATGTATGCAACACCCGAGAAGGAGTGATGTAGAAAAAGAAAATTCTCCATCACCAAATTTCGGCCGCTTACCAGATTGTATGATCCCTTGGTTAGAGAGATCATACACGCTTTTGGCTATTTCTCCAGCTTTAAGTCTCTGCGTCTCAGTATGAGGGTACAATCAGAGGTGTCCAATCCAAGTGTCCACAACAACAAGAGAATTCATGGCCTATAAAAAATGAAAAAACCTTTCCATAGTGTAACCCGTTCAAAACATTTATTAAGTAAAAACAATCATATGCACTTACAATTGTGCAGGTATATAGGCGGTTCAGTATGTCTATTCAAGCCGGCCGTCTCTCAATCACAGCCCGTAGCTTCCGGGACTGGCACAGTACGCTGTGACGTCAGCACGTGCTGTGCCAGTAACCTTACAGTTACTGAAGACAGCTTTCATATATTTTTACATTGTAATAATATCACATAAGAGTCTCTTCTCCAGATTGAATAACTGTAATCTATATAATTGACCCTCATAGCTGAGGTCCTCCAACCCCATTATTAATTTTTTTGCCCATCGCTGAACTTTTAATTCAGCGTCTTTCCAGAGTATTGGTTACCAAAATTGAACTGCACATTCAGGATGAGGATGAACTAGTGTTTTGTAAAGAGGTTGAATTATTGATTTATCTCTTGAATGTATGGCCTTTTTAATGCATGATAGTATTTTGCTAGCTTTGTTAGTTGCAGCTTGGCATTGAATACTATTGCTAAGTCCTTGATATAAAAGCATCTCCAGATCCTTTTCCAATAATGATTCTCCCTGTGGAGCCCCTCCTAATGTGTAATTTGCACGTGTAATATTGGCACCCAAGTGCATAACTTTACATTTCTTAATATTAAATCTCATCTGCCATGTATCTGCTCAACCCCCAATTGTATTAGGGTCTTTCTGTAATGATTCTATATCCTATATCCTATATCCTGTGCTTGAGTTATTTCCCTGTGTAATTTGGTATCTTAACCAAACACAGAAATCGAGCTCTTGATTCCAACCTTCATATCATTAATAAACAAATTGAACAGCATTGGCCAAATAACAGAACTCTGGGGTACACCACTCACAACTTTAGACTGTTCAGGGAATGAATCATTTATAACTTCCCCATTGAAACTGTTCATGTAACCAGCTTCCTATCCATGAACATACATTTTCATCAGTTCCAACAGACCTCATTTTATAGATTAACTGTTTATGAGGTACACTAGGAAAGGCCTTAGCAAAATCTAGATAAACTACATTCACTGGACTTCCACCATTACATTTCTCACTTACCTCTTCATAGAATGATATGAGTTTGGTCTGGCAAGAACAGTCTTTTTTAAATCTACCCTGGTTTTTACTTATGATACCTTTTATGCAGACAAATCTCTGTATAGAGTTACTATATCTTACATACTATTGATGTTAGGCTGACTGGTCTGTAGATCCCTGTTATATATTTAAATCTTTTTATTGAAAATGAATGAAAAAAGGTGCATCCAAGAGGCGCTGGGACTTTCATATGAGTTTAAACAAGGTAGTGAGAGGGCAAGAAACATAGAACACACATAAGAAGAGCACACTGGCTCAGGTTAGTTAATTATTTTTACATAATTATATGTTTTATTGAAGCTCTATATGAATGAAGGGGGGGTTTGACCCCAAAAACATATTGGCTATCTTTTAACACATCAATAAATTAATTTGGACTTATTTTTTGGTCTGGCCTTCCATATATGCACTTCTTTTCTTGTAAGTGTGTGTAGGCAGCCCATATAAGTGAATGGAGAAGCATCAGCCACACATCTAAGTTGTATAGGCATGCAAGGGTGGATGCATTTTCAAGTGTGGACAGACTGTATCTTCTTTCACTTATTTGGACCTCCTTCACCAAATACAAGCCTCAGCAGCCCTGTGAATAATGCCTTCTTAAGTTACATAGTTACATAGTTGATAAGGTTGAATAAAGACATTAGTATATCCAGTTTGATCTGTGTGGGTGTAAGAGTGTGTATGTATTTATGCCTATTTATATCATTTCCCATCTACTTATATTGCAACCTCTAATGCCACGTACACACGATCGGTCAAACCGATGAGAGCGGTCTGATGGACCGTTTTCATCGGACCAAACGGATCGTGTGTGGGCCCCATCGGATATTTATCCATAGGTTAAAAAAAAAGCAATCTTGTTTTAAATTTAACCGATGGATACCTAACCGATAGAACAAAACCGATCGTTTGTAGGCACGTCCATCGGTTAAAAATCCAGGCATGCTCAGAATCAAGTCGACGCATGCTTGGAAGCATTGAACTTCGTTTTTTTCAGCACGTCGTTGTGTTTTACGTCACCGCGTTCTGACACAATCGTTTTTTTAACTAATGGTGTGTAGGCACGACTGACCATCAGTCAGCTTCATCGGTTAACTGATGAAAACGGTCCATCAGACCATTCTCATCAGTTTGACCGATCGTGTGTGCACGGCATTAGATGACCCTCTAAGAGTTGTTTGAAGTTATTAACAATCCCCCAACAAACAGTTCCACATCCTTACCGCTGTAACTGTTAAAAAAAATCCCCAGGCAATTTGCGATTAAAGAGCTTCTCAATCAACTTCATAAAATGGTCAAGTGTTATCTTAAAAAATGTTTAAATTGACGGCGGGGTTCCCCTTAATATCCATTCCAGACCTGAAGGGCCTGTTAATTGAATTTGGGGGGACTCCCACGCTTTTTTTTTTTATATGAATGAATTCTCTCTGAATTGCCGAGAGCCGACAATTCATTATAGCCGCAAGTAATTTTTAAATGACTTTTTTTCCTTCAGAAATTACACTTTGTGCAGAGACAGTTCTAAGTACAGGAAACATGCGCTATTTCACATGCATACTTACTACCCCCCCCCCCCCAGGTATGAAATTTAAATGAATATTTCACTTTTATTGTTTCACTTTAAGCATTATTAAATTCACTGCTCCCGAAAAAAACTTTTTTTTGCATTGATACATGTCCCATGGGGCAGGACCCAGGTCCCCAAACACTTTTTAGGACAATAACTTGCATATTAGCCTTTAAAATTAGCACTTTCGATTTCTCCTATAGACTTTAACAGGGTGTTCCGTGGCTTTTCGAATTTGCCGCAAACACCCCAAATTGCTCGCTGTTCGCCGAACAGGCAATGTTCGAGTCGAACATGAGTTTGACTCGAACTCGAATGTCATCCCTAGCTAGAATCACCATTTAGATATTTGTATATTGCAATCATATCTTCTCTTTAGCATCTGTCCTCCAGGGAGAATACGTTTAATGTATGTATTCATTCCTTGTAACTGAGGTCCTCCAGACCCCTTGTCAGTTTTGTTGCCTTTCTCTGGACTCTCTTGAGTTCCAGCACACCCTTCCTGAGAACTGGTGACCAGAACTGTAATGGCATACTCAAGGTGCAGCCGAACCAGAGTCTTGTAAAGTACCGTATTTTCCGGCGTATAAGACGACCCGGCGTATAAGACGACCCCCTAATTTTCCAGGAAAAATTTTGATTTTGGGAAATACTCACTGTATAAGACTACCCCCTTCTTACTAGTCTTTCTGGAAGCTGAGGGGGAGCCAGAACCGCTGACAGAAACAGGCTTTTTCAAATCTCACTGTGCCATTACATTCCTCACTGTGCCATTACATTACATGCCCAGACTGTGCCACTGTGCCATTACATGCCCCCACATTGCCATTGTGCCATTACATGCCCCCACATTGCCACTGTGCCATTACATGCCCCCACATTGCAATTGTGCCATTACATGCCCCCACATTGCCACTGTGCTATTACATGCCCCCACATTGCCATCACTTGCCCCCACTGTGCCTGAACTTGTTCCCCCCCCCAGTGCAATAACACTCACTTTTTTTCCCCAGTGCTGACAGTCTAACATGCTGCGATCGCGAGCGTGTATTGATTTCAAAGCCGCGCCTTCACTGCAGAGTGTTCTGTGATAGGAGGAACAAAAATCTTCCCAGCAGCGCCTCTGTTATGTTTTCCGCCTATCACGGACGTCTTCTCATCTCGTCTGAGGATGAGAAGGCATCTGTGATAGGAGGAACAAAGAACAGAGGCGCTGCTGGGAAGATTTTTGTTCCTCCTATCACAGAACACTCTGCAGTGAAGGCGCGGCTTTGAAATCAATACACGCTCGCGATCGCAGCATGTTAGACTGTCAGCGCTGGGGAAAAAAAGTGAGTACTGAGACTGTACCCGGCGTATAAGACGACCCCCGACTTTGGATGCATTTTTTTGCATCCAGAAAGTCGTCTTATACGCCGAAAAATACGGTAGTAGGATTATAGTCTTATTTCTTGAGTAGATACTCTTTTTAGTGCATGCTAATAGTCGGAACTAGGGTTGCACAGATATCACTTTTTTGTTTTTTATAAAGCCCTGTACACACGATCGGATATCTGATGGAATCTAATGCGATGGATTTTTCCGTCGGATATCCGATGAAGCTGACTTTCATCAGTCTTGCCTACACTCCATCGGTCAAAAATCCGACCGTGTCCAAACGCGGTGACGTAAAACACTACGACATGCTGAGAAAAAAGAAGTTCAATGCTTCCGAGCATGCGTCGACTTGATTCTGAGCATGCATGGATTTTTGACCGATGGACTTCCACACAGACGATCGTTTTTTTCTATTGTTTTTTTATCCATAGGAAAATTTTAAAACATGTTCTATTTTTTTTCACCGATGGAAAACAAACCAACTGTCCGTTTTCATCAGACAAACCAATCGTGTGTACAGGGCATTTTTTTATTATTGTTTAAAATTTATTTCTTTTTTTGTTATTATTTTTTTCACAATGCTTTCTTTGCATTCGAAAAAGGAAGGATTAGCGTAAAATGAGGAGGATAACCGACGTTTCGCACTGACTTAGTGCTTATTCATGGCCATGAATAAGCACTAAGTCAGTGCGAAACGTCAGTTATCCTCCTGTTTCTGTTGCTGTGATCTGGTATGTTTTTGCTGTTCGTTTAAATAAAGACAACCTGTTTGGTTTGGAGTGCGGCCATCCATCCTTCATTTTACGCCAATGCTTGCCTAGTGCACTGCCAGCACCCTTGGAATCCTACACCTGTGTATGACCCTATAGCAGACCCACCTTGAGCGGTGATTTTCCTTCTTCGAAAAAGGAAGGAGCTGGTAAATGACATATACAGTTAGGTCCATATATATTCGGACACAGGCACAATTTTCATACTTTTGGTTCTGTATGCCACCAACATAAAATTAAAACAAAACAATCCAAATGAATTTGACAAGTACACATTTTAGGAACTGCAACAATTTTTATACACAGTCCCCCCCATTTTCAGGGGCTCAAATGTAATTGGACAAATATATTCATAAATACAATTTTCATGTTTAATGTTTTTTTGAGAATCCTTTACTGCCTGAAGTGTGGAATCCATTGACATTATCAGGAGACTGGGTTTCTGATGCCTTTCCAGGCTCTAACTGCAGATGTCTTCAGTTGTTCTTTGTTTGTGGGTCTTTCTGCCTTCAGTTTTGTCTTCAGCAAGTGAAATGCATGCTCAATTGGGTTGAGATCAGGTCATTGACCCGGGCCATTGCAGAATAGTCTATTTAATTTCCTTCAAAGGCACCTGGGTTGCTTTTGCAGTGTGTTTTAGATCATTATCCATCTTCACCGTGAAGCACCGTCCAATCAACTTTGCTGCATTTGGCTGAATCTGGGCTGAAAGTATATCTCTAAACACTGCAGAATTCATCCAGCTGCTTCTGTCTTCTGTCACATCATAAATAAACACCAATGACCATGTGCCACTGTATTTGCTCTCATGAAGTCTTCTCTTGATTGTAGACTTTGAAAATGATACACCTACCTCCTGGATAGTGTCCTTCACTTGTCTGGATGTTGTGAGTGGGTTTTCTTTACCATAGAGAAGATACTGTGATCACCCACTACTGTTGTCTTCCATGGACGTCTGGGCCTTTTTATGTTGCTGAGCTCACCAGTGTGTTCTTCTTTCCTCAGAATGTACCAAACTGTTGATTTGGCCACTCCTAATGTTGTTGCTATCTCTCTGATGGATTTGTTTAGCTTTTGAAGCTTTACAATGGCCTGTTTCACTTGCATGGACAGCTCGTTTGAATGCATGATGTAGGTTCACAGCAATAGATACCAAATGCAAATACCACTTAATTGATGAAGAAATAACAAAGGAGTAGCCCACACCTGGCCATGAAACAACTTTTGATTCAAGTGTCCAATTACTTTTGGTCCCTTGAAGGGGGGTGGCTATTCTTTAGAGCTGTAATTCCTAAACCCTTCCTCCGATTTGGATGTACATACCCTCAAATTAAACCTACGAGTGTGCACTTTCAGCCCATATCCATGATATAACTATAGCTTGAATATCTTTTGGTAAATACCTGAAAAAATCTAAAATTGTGCCTGTGTCCAAATATATATGGACCTAATTGTATACCAGCTTCTTCCTCCACTCCTGACAGATCTGGGAGGGGGGTCAGAGGAAGACCTGCGGAGCACAGAGGAGGACCCGGAGGCAGACTGGGACCGAAGGAGGACCTGCAGAGCACAGAGGAGGACCCGGAGGAAGACTGGGACCGAAGGAGGACCTGCAGAGCACAGAGGAGGACCCGGAGGAAGACTGGGACCGAAGGAGGACCTGTGGAGCACAGAGGAGGACCCAGAGGAGAACGGGAACCAGAGGAGGACATGAGAGAGGGAAGACGACACTGGAGGGAAGGAGGATGACACCGGAGGGAGGGAGGAGGACACCTGATGTCACAGGAGGAACCCGGGAGCTGGAGGAGGACAAAGGGGGACAGTCAGGTATAATCGGCACATCATACTTTGGCAAAGTCCAGATACACCACGTACACAGGCATTCCTTTATCCAGAATACAGTTTACCTCCTCAAAGAATGTTAAAAGGTTGGTCTGATAAATCATAAATCCATGCTGGTTACTACTAATGATACTATTTTCATAAGCCAGTTCTTGGCTATAGTCCCTTATCAACGTGGCATTTTACTGCTAAATGGCCGTTTTTAGACGCCAGTTTCTAGCTGTCAAGTTAAATCATACAGGAGAGGATGAACAACATTCCATGTACATGAAGCCAAAAAAAGTCTATTTGTGGGAAAAAATAAACAACAATTTTATTTGGGTATAGCGTCGCACAGCCGCGCAATTGTCAGTTAAAGTAATGCAGTGCTATATCGCAAGAAAATGGCCTAGTCATGAAGGGGGTAAAACCTTCCAGGGCTGAAGTGGTTAAGTACTCTCGGGTGTAAGCCATCTGGTCCTGGTGATTTATTCACATTAGGTTTTTCCAGTCTTTTATTCAAACACTGGCTTCTGTTAGCCATACAGGAACATTCTGTGCTCTGTTCATAACAATACCATCTTGTTTGATATACCCTTTCTTTTCCTTAGTAAAAACAGAGAAGAATGCATTTAACACAGTTGCCTTTTCCTAACCAAATTCCCTTGACTATCCTTTATGGGACCAATATGCTCCGGCTTTGCCTTCTTAGTATTAGTATATTTTTTAAAAAAAATTATGCTCCTCCGCTATGTGTCTCTCTTAGGAGTAATTCAGGATTAAAACTACAAAAAATAAAATTATGTCTTTTTAATCAAAAAATATAAAATATTGCATTTGAAAAATACCATATATGCAGCCACTATATGAAGCTCTGTATTTTTGTTCATATTCTTACAAGATTTACCTTAACTGCATTGCTAAAAAAGGCTTGAGGTTTATAGAGAAGAATATCTGAAGTTCCAATTGTGGTCAAATGAACAAGCCAGACACACACACGTTCCTCGTCTGCCCTGTTTATACAGGATGTATCGAAATTCAATTCGATTAACAGTTTTAGGCCTCGTACACATGACCGAGAATCTCGTCGTAAAAGAAACGTTGTTTTCCTAGACAAGGTTCTTGTCAAGCTTTCCTTGCATACACACTGTCGAGACAAAATCTCGTCGTTCTCAAACGCGGTGACGTACAACACGTACGACGGCACTATAAAGGGGAAGTTTGATTCCACTGGCGCCACCCTTGGGGCTGCTTTTGCTAATCTCATGTTACCGCCTGTTAAGTAAAAGTTTGGTGAGAGACGATTCGCGCTTTTCAGTCTGTTACAGCATGATGAATGTGCTATCTTCATTACCAACGCTACTTTTACCGATGGCGCGCTCCCGTCTTATACTTTATTCTGAGCATGCGCGGGTTTCTAAGCATATACACAAACGTGTTTCTTGTTGTAAACCAGGCCGACGAGAACCACGACCAGAAAATTTAGACTCCCGATGAGAAAAAAGAGAGCATGCTCTCTTTTTTTCTCGTCGAGATCCACAACAGTTTTATCGACGAAAAACATACACACGACCATTTTTCTCGGCAAAAAAAGCTCTGCCAGCAGGTTTCTTGATGGTTTTTGCCAAGGAAAACGGTCGTGTGTACGAGGCATTAAATGTGAGCCTACTTCTGGGCTACCATTTGTTTAGAAAAATAAGATTTCTTTATCAACCCAGTGTTGTGTGTGCATCCTGTACACTTGTATAGGGTTACCTACTGACAATTAATGGACAGTTTGTAAAAATGTGTTGTTTTGCTTGTATCTGTGCATGTCCAGTCCACTGAAGCAGCATTTCAACCTGGAAGAGAAGAGGTGCTGTATGATAAATAACATTTGTCCCTCCAGATTATACTGAGACATCCAACCAGTGTTGCCATCCTACCAGATTGAAATTTACTGACACAGCACCCAAAATTTACTGGCACAACCACGTTTTTACTGCCATTTCCAAAATTACACTTTTAAGTCCAAACTTCAGTATTTAGTAGACTTGTGCAAAACGGAAAGTGTTGTTTAGTTTTGTTTTGTTTTTATTCGTAAAATACAGAATTTCATTCTGTTATATTCGTTATTTTATGTTAATTAGTTTTCGGATAATTCATTATTTCTGTAGTGTCGATATTTGTTTGTATATTGATTCTATATTTATGTATGTATATATATTCGTGACAACGATTCGTAGTTTGAAAAGTTTGTTTATTGAATTCATTAACACACATAATGACAATATTTCTTCTCCTATGCTCAAATACAATACAACACCCTTCTCACTCAAACTCAGTTCTCAGGAATGCACTTTGCCAGTTATCCAGCCTCCAGTACAAAATTAATCAGCTGATTGGACTGTAAGGCCCCTTTCACACTGAGGCGTATTTCAGGCATTTTAGCTCTAAAAATAGCAAATAAATAACGCCTGAAATAAACCTGCCCCAGCTACCCCCAACCCTGACCTCTCACCCGGTTATTGGCACCACCCTTCGGGTAGGGGTGATGAACCTACGCTCCTCTCACCTTTCTTCGGGTGAATCCCCACTTTATCCTATATTAGGGAATCCAGCGTTCCCCCGGGGCTGGAATCAACGGAATACGCATCGCTGGCATTGTCGGGGTGGAACCAGGCTTCTCACTATCTAGTAGGCACTCGGTGGCCCTCTGTCCAAGTCCTAACGAGTGACGAGGGATGCTTCTGGCTTCCGTTTTGGAGGGCGATCCGCCTTCACCACTTTCTACAATCGATAGCGAACCCGGCGCATTATCAGCAAGAACTCACGACATTTGAAGAATATTGCAGGGAGGAGGGGACACTGCCCCAGGTCCTCTCTAAAATGTTTGCACTACTTAACTCTCCCCCCGCACAACCTGACTTGCCCTTCTTGCAGAAATGGGAGTCGGACTTACAGTGCTCACTCAGACGCCCAAAAACAGACCATAGTTAGATTTTCACTGAAAACATCAATATGCACAAAAATTCAGGAACTTAACTACAAGATCTTGACCAGGTGGTACTACACACCTCAGGTATTGCACAGCTGCTTCCCCACGGCCACAAACAAATGTTGGAGATGTCAGTCAGAGGTGGGAACACTTCTCCATATCTTCTGGTCCTGCCCCCGCTTACAACACTTTTGGACGACAGTTAGAACGGTCACCCAGAAGTTCACCGACCATGTAATCAGTGACGACCCTCCCTTTTTTCTGCTTCTCGCAACCTCAATACCAGCACGGAGTTACAAAAAGTCAATCATTAGACATCTACTGAACGCAGCTAAATCCTGTATCCCCCTCAGATGGAAGAAAAGTTCTCCCCCGTCGGTGGCAATGAGGATGCGCAGGGTGGAGGATATCCAAAAATTTGAAGATTTGGTTCTCACGGCCCAAAACAAACAGGAGAGGCATTCTGAGGCATGGAGGCTCTGGAACATTTTCATCTTCTCCTATGAAGGATCGGCCCTACTCAATACTTAATCTGGCAAGGGGATACAGCCGTGATGGCTGCTGCGACTAGAGATGGGTCCACAACCCTGGGTCAACCCTCTTTCCCCTCCCTCCCCATCCCCCCCCCACTATCTCCCCTTGTCTGTTTCTTTCCCTCCTATCTATCTTTCTATATCTTTTTAATTAAGGTGTTATGAGTATTGGACGGCTGGTAGATGTGACAGGGTGACACCCCCCACTTGAAGACTCTAGTCTAGTGTAATGCGAAAACACCTGAGGGGGTCACTGAACAGATGGCTGGGAGCTTTAAGTTAGGAGCCTCCCATGTTGGGTTATCTACACCAGTTTAAACATCCAGCTGTGTCTGAGATTAATATGTGTGAACTTGGTATGTTACATTTTAATCGTACGGTAATGTTTATATTGTATGTATGTTTCTATAAAATAAAATAAAAATTATATTTGAAAAAAACCTGCCCCAGCATTCTCAATGTGAAGGCCCGAGGGCTTTCACACTGAGGCGATGCGCTGGCGCTGGCAGCATCTTTGGAGCAGTGAGAGGAGCGGTATGTATACCGCTCCTTCCCATTGAAAACAATGGGACACCGCGGTAATAGCGCCGGCAATGTGCCTCTTTTCAACCGCTAGCGGGGGTTAAAACCACATCGCTAGCGGCCAAATACCGCGACAATTCCGACGGTATAGCGCCGCTAAAAATAGCGGTGCTATACCGCCACCGCACATCCTGCCCCAGTGTGAAAGGGGCCTAAGTGACGATTTGAACAGGGGTGACTTCAAAGTCGTCCGACTCTGAAGCCGCCCCGTAGAACACGACTTCAGCAAGGCTTGCAAAATGGCTTCTATACAGAAGTCATTTTTCAAGCTGCTCCGAAGTCGCCCCCAAGTAGTACAGGACCCTTTTTTTAAGTCGGAGCGACTTGCGTCGCTCCAATTAGAACAGTTCCATTTCAATGGTCAGGTGTCCAAGTCGCCTGACAGATCGCCCCTGTGTAAACCGGCACTAAGATTTTGACCTTTTGTTTCATTAGACCTTTAACAAATGAACAAATCATGTCAAATTAATTCAGTATTTTCGCTACAATTTATCTTGTATTAGTTGAAATTCGTTATGTTTGTCTTTGGACATTCGGTGCAAAATTCTGCAAAATGTCTAGTATTTAGGCCACAAACACCTACAATGTGCAATTAGCAGTGTGATTTAAGGTAGATATTAAGGCAAACAACATATTTATTATTTTATTTTCTATATGGTAAGTAAGTAGCTTAGGGACAGAATGGGCGGCACACACACATGAAATTGACTCTCACAGTGCAGCAGCAGAGATGATGACAAAACCTCACCAACACAACACCTCCACTACTGAGTCATAGGGACACGCTGTCTACATGGCAGGTGGTGCCTTCAGTCCACTCCAATCCAAACAGCACTGACAGTACCGCTCCCGGCTTGCCTTGCTCCGGTCCCGTAGACCTGCACATGAGGCTCCGGCCGCTCCGTTCGGCTCCCTTGCACCATGATATCACACAAAACATTTAGGCGCCGCCTCAGGTCAGTGCTGCCGGAACACACTGTAGCGGGAGCCTGAATGGTCTCTGCCAGCTCTGTACCGGAACTGCATATGGGCAGTTCCAAGCTGAGCGTCACAGCTATATTTTCTATTGGCAAGCTTTTCCTGTCACCGGTATTTACTGGCTGCCAGTAAAAATACTAGCAGTTGGCAAGACTGCATCCAACCAGTAGGCACTGTCTGACAGGGGGTATAAGGGTTAATGCTGGATGGAGGCTGTTTCCTGGTCAGATGGCACAGCAGTGGATGCAGTGGAGGAAGACAGTCTAGCAATCAATTTGTTTTATTGCATTGCAGATAGTTAGCCATTTGTAAAATGATTTGGCTTGTTTTGCATACATATAACCCAGCAACATCAATTTAATGTTCTGCTATATGTATTGCTTCTTAAGCAGATTATTTTTTGAAGTCTTTAGTGGCTTCTTTCTGAATTTTCATCTGCACTTAGTTTACATGTCATCTGCATTTTCATATTAGCATTGCTCTATCTATACAGTCACAACAAAGTCCTCTGTTTAGTGCAGGGTTTCAAATCAGCTTTTTGTCACATTGTGTACTTTTTTTGTGTATACAGTAGTTTTTGTGTTATTCTTGTCTTTTCCTTCTTTCCTTTTTTTCTTTTCTGTACTTTTCTTGCCCCCTCCCTCTCCCTCTCTTGCTCCCTTTCTTACCATCTCTTTTTTCCTCTCTGGCCACCATTCACTCACCCTCTCTTTCTTCTCTCCCCTCTCTCTTTCCCTCATTCTCCCTCAATCTCCCAATAATTGTTTGCTCAGTTTTACTGCCTTACCATTTAAAGTTTTTTAAAACCTTTTCCAGGTTTATTCAATTTAATTAAAAATAAATTGACCTATGGGTAAAATATAAAAAAAAATATATATATTTTTTTGCTGCAATACTCACCTTTTCTACAGTGCTGCGCTCTACAACTACTCTCTGGGTAAATATTTTCCCATATTAATCAATGCACTTCCAATGAGCCCAGACTGTCACTGCAGGAAGATAAGAAATGAGCACATGAGCAGCCAGAAGATTGCAGGATTTATGGTATGCATTATGCCGTGTAAACACGGTCATTTTTCGGCATGAAAAAAAATGAAATTTTTAAAAACGTCATTTAAAATCATCGTGTGTGGGCTTCACAACGTTTTTCGGGTTGTAAAAAATGATCGTGTGTGGGCTAAAATGACGTTTTAAACCTGCGCATGCCCAGAAGCAAGTTTTGAGACGGGAGCGCTCGTTCTGGTAAAACTACCATTCATAATGGAGTAAGCACATTCATCACGCTGTAACAGACAAAAAAAAGCGCAAATCGTCTTTTACTAACACGGAATCAGCTAAAAGCAGCCCAAAGGCGAATAGAACTTCCCCTTCAGAGTGCCGTCGTACGTGTTGTACGTCACCGCGCTTTGTTCATCATTTTTCAAAAACGATGGTGTGTGGGCAACATCGTTTTTAATGATGAAGTTGTTAAAACGTAGTTTTTTGGACATGCTGAAAATTTTTATTTTTTAATGCCGAAAAACAACTGTGTGTATGCGGCATAAGGGTAATTTTTTAAAATAAGTTCAGGAGGAAGGTTTAAATATGGTGGTTTACTTGCTGTGGGTAATTACTTATTGTTTCAATATAGATGTATTATCTTTGTTTCTAATAGGCATTTGCAAAATGTCAGGTTGCCAGTAAAAAAAAAAAAAAAAATTCTACATGGTGTCAGTAAAAAAATTGTTGAGTTAGCAACCCTGATAGTGGATTACATGTTTGTAAAATATTTTATAAAAATAATAGTGCTGGAGAACTATCAAAGTGGATATCTATTTTGTTCACAATACTACTCACTGTGTCACTTTGGTTGGGACTTATCACCAACTAATTACCAACTTGGCTGAAAAAAAGTGATTACCATTTTGATGTTCAGTATGGAAGTATAGTGTAGTAGATTCAAATTTGATTAAAAAGCAATTAAAATTGCACTTACATCCATAATAATATACTCAGGCATGAAATGGAAACTGAAAGTGCTCCACCTGCATTCCAACAACCAGAAATGACGTGTCCCGGAAGCTCCGCTAAACCCATTTCGTCAGCAAGGTCTGACGTCATCAGGGGGTCATATTTTTTTACATTTATAGTTACATAGTTACATAGTTAGTCAGGTTGAAAAAAGACACAAGTCCATCCAGTTCATTTATATGATGGTATTATGTGATAGATAATATTGATTAAGCAATTTCTCACATTTACTTTGAACTTTATTTGTTAAATGATGGCAAGCTTCAGCACATAGGAAGAAAGCATATTTTTAAAGAGATCTGAAAAAAAATTGGGGTTTAATGGCACATTAACTTAAACTTCTAAACATAATTTTGAAAGAAATGTAAAATAAAATTGACCCAAGCCATTATTGTTTTCCTTTAAAAAAGCATAGCTCTGTAGTTTACCATGTCACACAGAAAACCTTATAACAATGGTGATTCATGAGTTTTACAGCTGTGCTGTGTGATCATTTAGGGATATCTATTAGGTGTAATCAGCATTTATCCGTATCATTGATTTTCACACATTGCGCATCTTTTCGGGATAAACCATGGTGCTAATTTATATGGTGACTGAGGAAAATAAGGGATTATGATGCTCTAAGCTGTTGTTGATCTGACATGACCTCAGTAATTCATTTACCTTTATTTACCTTGACTCGTCATTATAGTGTTGTCGAGAGAAGCAAATTAAGCTGCTCGCCGCGGTATAAAGTCGCTGTCTAGGCAGTGCGCCAGTCATGCTGTGAGGCACAGTTCTTAACAATAAAACGTAACAGCTTCACAAAGCTAGCTTTCTAAACCTACTTGGAACATTTCCATTCTGAAATTACTTCCAGCTGTTCATTTAGATCATGAACTGTTTGTCAATGTTGACAATTAGTCGGCTAAAGATTTCATTGACCACACTGCCAGGATTAATGTCAGAATCTGCTGTTAGTTATTTACCACCCTGAATTTCAGGAGTGCTAGATGGCTCATAATTCCTTTCAAGTTGCCAAGCTGAAACTTCAAGAAGACATGACACGTATATAAATCCTTTTGACAAGAATGATATGTGAAAATCAATAGGAGTTCATCAGGAATTCCCATGAAACCATTGGCAGGACAGAATGAGTTTGATAATACTGACTGTGGACTTATAAATGTCAGAATGGTGTTTTCAGATAACTTGTGTTGAGTCTCCAGTCGCCTTGACTTCAACACTGGAGTTCTATAAGTCATCATTATTAAACTCAGTTAGTCATTATAGTTTGATTAATGTTTGCTTGACTTGTGCTTTGACGCTTTCCATTGTGTACCTTTAAGGTTAATTGTGTAATATATCATAGACATCACCTGGATGTATTTTGACTAGAGGAAGAGTAAACCAGGTACCACTGGTTGAAACAAAAAAAAGTCCATTAGCCTGTAGGTGGTCATACATTGTTGTTGCTATGACCAATTGTGCAGTGAATACATCTGTGTCATTGGTGCTCAGATGACAGATCATTTTATACCTGACTTTCTGTTCATTCATGCTAACTGAGAGCTCATACTCATCATGTGTATGACCAACTTAGGACGAAAAGCTACTTAAAGGGTAGCTCCACTTTTGTGGGGGGGGGGGGGGGGTAGGAAATAAAGAATAATAATAATAATAATATAGCATATACAATTTTAATTTAATGTTTTTAAAATTACCTTTTATTTTCAATCTGCAGCCACTGTAATTTTATGAAAATGCAATCCAATATGGCTACCTGGAGGTGTTCTGCACCCATATGTATACAGAACACCCACCAGAAACATAATTTTCTGTTTGTGTGATAGGCTCACTGATTTTTCTACAAAATGCAAGTCAGATTTCAGACAACCCCTTTATTTATTTATTTATTTATTTATTTTTGAAAATCCCATGGTGTGTGAAACACACTCAAAAACTTCACCCAGTGCCAAAAAAATGTACACACACATAAAGAAGTGACACAAAAACGTGCAGACGGGTGTACACAAGCCCTCTAAAATCAGAAGGCCTTGCCCTGATCCCCCGAGGCGTTAGGCTCCAGACGGGAACTGGGGTACTTTACACTTGGTCCATCTGGCCTAAACCCAAGTACTAGGTGGGCCCCCCTGAAGGGAGATCCCAAGAGAGAGGGTGAACTAAGCCAGAAGGCCATGTCCACCCCCTCCCAAGACTTTCAGGGCAGGCCCGAGGACCTACACCCTACCAGAGTGAAAAGTGGCCATTGTGTGATACAATGGCCAGGCCCTCCGGCCAGGAATCAAAAATTCCTCCGGTCTCAGCCAAAAGACCCGGTCCAGGAGGCAGGTGAGAAAAAGCGTGTGATATAATGCAGTGACCATGGTGCCATAAATAAGAGTGACCCTCACTCACAGTGATTTTACGGCACCGCTGGACTGCCACTCCAGGGACACATACACCATGGTCTTTTTTTCAGGACTGACCCTCAGCCGGACCATTGCAGCCCTCCATCCCTGCCAGACAGTGAGGCCTTCGAGGTTTTCTTGGACGAGATGGGGGAAACCGTGTCTGACAGACATGGCCTCCACTGATACTAACCATTCCAGGCCTCCATCATGGACAAGTGGATTTGCATAGCACCACCTGTGTTCACTCCAGGGTGACGCCAGCTCCTCCACCGGACCCTGACAGGAACAGCGACCACACCAATCCTAGCCAGAAGGCTGGGAAGACCCAACCCTTTAGCCAGACCAAATGCAGCAGCCATCCTCACCAGGAGCATACTTCAAGCCTGCTTGGATATGACCATCATTGGCCTCAAAGACCAAAGAGCACCTTAATGTGGATCCTACCGAGACAGGCCGTCCATGTACAATTACACCGTCAGATTTGCATAGCCCTCCTCTTTTGGAGTAGCACAGTGAATCCTCTGGCAACTGATAGGAACAGATACTACACTTGATCTTAGCCAAAAGGTCTGCAACAAAAATGTTATTTATCAATAGGACCACATCTAAAGGGATGCAGGCCCATCAGCTTTCTTCATTAGCACCCTGCAGCTACTACAGCTGACTGATAATTATGAAACCACTCCCATTAGATTCACTCAGTACAGAGAATCTGCAACAAAGGTTGTTATAATCCTTGCAATGCACATAGATCACCCAGAGGGGAATGTTTTTTCTCAACAAAAGAAGATTTACTTTTTAAAGTAGAACTAAAGAGAAAAAAAATGTAATTTTTTTTTTAGTTTTGGATTGAGCGGGGAGGGATTAGAACACCTGTCAGTTTCTAGTGCGGCCCGTGCCCCCACTAGGGAGATTTACCTTCTCTATTTGTCCTGTTTACCATTATCATTGAAAGTAAGAGTAAAAGAAAATCCCAAAATTCGGGTTGTCCCCAGAAAAGTAATAGAGAGGAAATCTTCCAATGGGACACTAGTTCTGGTGATCTGTGGGTCCCTGAGGAACTCCCTTAATTTGCAGGGATTTCTTTCACTTCCTGTTTTGGCTATGGGACAGGAAGTGAAGGGAAATTTCCCCATTAAGAAGAAGATGGCAAAAATGAACATTACAGGGGTTTATAACCCTCCCTTACCCTATCCAAAATGCCTATAACTCTACTTTAAAGTATATTGAAAGTATACACTTCTGTCTGTTAAAACGTTGGAGCTTACGAGGTCTTTCCGGAGTTTTTATTTTATTACTCAATTTTCTAAAACTATTATCTTTCAGAAAAGTGGTCTTTCTTTTCTGATCTTGCTGTTTATGCATGGATATAAGTCTGATCTGATCGTTCACTTGCCTTTTTCTACACTGTAACTTCAGTTTAGGAAGTGGAACTTCTTGGGAATAATCGCACAGCAGCAGGAACATTAGCTAACAAAATGCTGCAGAGAGACAACATTGCCAGACCTAGTACCTGGAATAATCTTACCCTGGTAATATCATAATTGATAATAATCAACAGCCTGCATCATCCTGAGCCCTGTTAGAATTATCAGCCTGCTGTTATGTGAAATGACTTTACAGCCACATTGCTTTAATTTACAGCATGGTGTATTTCAGGGAAACAAATTTTCCAAGCACCTAAATTAACTATAAAATATCACACAATACGCAGATTCCGCCTATAACAGCAAGGAAGGAACTTTTGAGAAAACAGCAGCATAGCCTAATGAGCTGAACCCTTTGTTAAGGATTAACATAAAACAGGTCTACAGAATTTTTAATGATCAGTGTTATAAGCAGTTCATATACAGCAGTGTACACCAGTGTGGTAGTTAAAACATGTCCTCTTATTACACTGACACTTTCAAAGTAATATTTTAATATTTTAGTTCTGCATCAGTAAATATTAACAAGAATGAGCTGCATGTCCTTAGAGGGGTGTAGAGACATGAAGACCTCTGTTACATTTAATTCCTAAGAGTAAATTGTGAAAAGTATGATTTTCTTTGCAGTCTTTAAAATAACAATGTTTACAGAGCTCTCTCTACTAGTCAGTCGATTGGGCTTATTTGTTGCCTATTCTGTCGTTTTCTAGAGCTAATGTAAAAGATGTGAACCGCGCTAACCCAAATAATAATAATGAAATGCAGCTAAATACAGAGATCCAGCGCACACATCACAGGTGTGATGAATCAAACCCACAATCTAGAGCGGTGCTTTATCTCCTAGCTTTTTTGCACTTTTTTTGTCACATTCATTTATTTGGACTATTTTTCCTTTTTTTGATTTTTATTTGTATTGATTTATGTGATCCTTCAGGATTATTTCACATGCAAGGTGTTTGTGGTTAAATATTTTCACTTATAGTCAACACTGTGATTCACAGTTTAATTATATTACACCAATTATTAATAGTCGCATAGTTCATGCGACTTTAGGTTGCGCATTATACACATTTTTCTTTCACGTTTTCTAGTGCTAGCCAGGAGTTTCAATTCATGGAAGAGCCATGCACCTAGGGTGCAAGAATTAATCCTGCAGGTTTAACCACTTCCTTTGTTGTTTTTAGCCAGCCTCTGTAAAGGTAGCCATTGATATAAGTTGGCAGTAAGACATGCCAATTTAACCCACTGACACCTTGTAAAATGGTTTACAGGTCCAAAAAGCAGATAAGAGCACTTCCAGATAACCTTCAGAGCACCCTAGGATCCCCAAAACCAAAGAAGTTCTATCATAAAAATACCAAGCACATTTTCTGTGGTCAATCACTGTCATGTCTCCAACTGTCCCTGTGCCTATATGTTAGGAAGTGCCACCGCCTTTCCCTTTTGGAGATCCCCAGAGATTCTTTTTTTTCTGATATATATATATTTTTTAAAGGGTTTTTCATTTTACAATTTTTTGTTTTGTACAGAAGCAAAAAAGCAAGAACAAAACTGTGTTCAGTTATCTGACTATAAAATTGTATAGGCTAATACGTAGGAGGATTAACTACTTGGTACATCACATTGTCAGTATTAACTGTACTGTAAATTAGAATAGTGAATATGGTGTGTTCTGGAATTGAGAAAAAGACGATGAGAGGGCAAGAGAAACAAGAAAAATACAGACAGGGATTGAGGGTTAGGGGTCAATATTACTTAGCAAACAGTAATAACAATCAAAAGCAACACATTGGAATTGATCAGATTCAAATTGTATTAAATCTCACATTAAGTCAGAACCATATTTGAGGTACCTGCCTGTACTGTAGGTATTATCTTCGAGGACAGCAACTAATTCAAATCAAATCCACAAGGGCTACACATGGTGCATTCAGCCATGCTCCCCACATTTTATCAACATTATGTGGGCAGCTCCTGTGCTCATCTCTCTAAATGGAGAATAAAGTTAACCTTCTTGATCCATTGCTCCATGGTAGGAGGTGTGAGGGACAACCATTTCATCGCTATGAAGAAGAGATGACCAATAGATATGGACAAATGATTGCCCTCCTCTGGAATCACCAGCCAACCCAGTACACGCGCTAAAGGATTAAGTATAATAGCTAAATCAAAAACCAAGTAAACTGTTGCTATTCCCTCTTTCCAATATCTAAATAGTTTGGGCAATACCAAAACATATGCATCGAATCCTAAAGGGAAAAAGACTATGCACTTTGCAAAGGGCAGTTGCACTGTGCAAGTGCATTTGCTCCAGAACGTAGTAAATGAGCAGAAATAATGCTGAATTCCATAATCTAATCATGTACAAGCAAAAATGCTGTTTTTTTTTCCATGCACATGATGGGTATTCTTGGCAAAGTGAGCCTCACACCTCATTTACTAAGCTCTGGAGCAACTGCACTTGCAGAGGGCAACTGCCGTCTTTTTGCCTTTAGTAAATCAACCCCTATGCATCCATACTTATATAACCACTCTGGTGTTCTGTATGACCTGCATATGAGATAAAGTTGTGCCAAAAATGTGGAATTTGATAAAGAGAGACAGGGAACTGTTTTCAGTATATAGTCCTATTGGTCCTCCGAAAATGCACCCAAGCCCCCAACCCATTTACCCTTGCACAAGAAAAGAGTATTTTGTATCTGGGAACTAAGGAGACTGAAACAGATATAGGACATGGTTCCCCTTTTAACCGTTGACCAAAGTACCATCAGAACAATCGACTGACCATGCTTTAATGGGGAAAACTTTTGTTGATCATGTAAAGCATGGCGTAATTGTAAGTATTGGTAGAAACAAACCTTAGGTAGGCCATATTCATTTTGTAGTTGTTGAAATGACTTGAGTGCATTTAGTTCAAGGATCTGGTGAAGATACATTATACCTCTGGACAACCAATGATCAAAAATATTTAGCTTGTCAAGATCCTGAAGGGACATATTATACCATAGTGATGTATAGCTAGAATTACCTTCATATTTTAGAATCGCCTTAATCATGTACCAAACTTTTTCTAACAGCATTGTGGTAGATTTCCCAGAGATTCTCTGAGACAGTGATTAGGTAATCAGAGGTTTCCTTCTATATGGAACTGGAGCTTTTCACAAAGTAATATTATCCCACAGGATGAGTTTATGTGATTGCTACATATACACCAATTGCCTTTGTATACAGACAACCCTGGGAGCAGAAAAACAGTAAAGGCCTACCTAAAAATCCAACATGACCAATGTAATGATCATCCAAGAATGAATATGATGTCTACTGCCATCAACAGACAAAGCAATCATTGCCAAATCTAGAATAATACCCCAAAAAGTATATAATCACCTGTGTTTATGAGTATTTTATTGGGCAAAAAAATGTGACATCCTTGGGTTTTCTTCTTCGTCTCCTTGGGGCTGCTGGAGTGGTCTTTAATACTGCAGAGAGTGGTTCTGACATTATGGGTAAAATTCAGTAAAGCTTCTGCACCATTCTTCTGGCATTACTTTCTCTCGTTAATATAGTGTGCCAAATTCATGAAGCATTTACGACACTTTTGGTTTTCACAGGGACTCGTGCACCAAATTCAAGTAGTTCTAAGATGAGCCATTTTTATATTGTGTCACATTGAATGCGCCAAATGGAAAAGTGAATCTAATTAAGATCAACTCTCTTTTGGCATACAGAGATAAAAACTAGCTCAGACAGATTTTGCAAAAGTGTCTGGAGTGCATTCTAAAAGTAAAATTCAAGTGTTAATTCTATATAGGTATATAAATTTGGCGCATTCTGCACCACTTTTAGAGCACACTCCTAATGTTTTTGTGCATGGGAGAGTTGCATGGCCTTGTTTTCACGTCAGAGGCATGGCTTTTTTAGCTACAAGTCTTGACAAGTCAAGTCTACAGTACTGTGCATATACAGTATATACAGTAATCCTTAGCAAACATTTGAACCCAGGTGAACCAATCCAGAATTACTAACATGTAAGATATATATTGGGATCAAAAAGGGTAAGTAGGACTTTAAATACCCTCTAAAGTACACATAAGTACAAAAGTATATATGAAAACACCGAATATCTTATTTGTTATTTGACAATAAAAAAGTGGTAAAATATGAAAAATTGGCTTGCATATTAATTCTATCAGATATAGCCACCATGGAATTGCATGGTATATGATCGAGATATAGGATAGAGGTCTACTCATTTCACGGGAGTGCCACTTCTTCAGGACCACCTAACTCTCGAGGAACCATAGAGATTGTTTCTGAATATAGAGCATATCAGTGTGATTCATAACATACCGGTAATACAATCATATTTATTCACCAAAAATCATTATGGAATCATTATGATAACTTCACTGAAAAGTATGAAATACTTTATACATCAATACAATAATACTATCCCTCAGAGATCAAGATGGAGGAGAGAATAGAAGGAACAACTTTAAATGAGCATCACATAAGTACCCATATATTTGTTTGTTTACTTATACCTTTTCAGCAGCAATATGCCAGTTATCTTGACCTGTTTGTGAAAGTGCAAGGGCAAACATACATATGTGATCGAGTCTAACCGGCCTGTGGGAGAGTGACCAGCCCCAGAGAGGGCACCACATGGAGCATACAACTAAAAAATTTAATGAATGCATAAGATTCCTATGCTTAAAAGCTGGGCAATATCAAATTTAACAGTGCTTAGGATACCTGGTGTACAGGATTTAAAGGGTCCAAAAAGGAGAATGTATATCAACCTAGGTTGCTGAGCTAATTAACTACAGCTGGAAAGATTACCTTCTGTCTTGAAGATCATCAAAGAGAAACAATACCACTTCAATCTGTAGTGTAGAGTCAGAATGAGCGAAAATGAAATGGATTGGATAGGGATAAACGTATCCCTCTGCAAGGAAGAGTTACAGCTGTAAGTGATAGCATCTACATAAGCTGTAGGTGTGTACTAAATAAATGACATGTGTGCTATGAAGTAGGGAAGTGCAAAAGTGAAGAGGATTGGATATGGGGTCGGTGCTCATAGGGAAAAAAAATGAAAGAGTAAATTTTAATGAGTGAAGGGGAATGATGGTGCAAAAGTGGTGAAGAAACAAAGATTGGGGGTGAAGACTCCAAACAGGGGAAGTGATGGGGGGGATACGAGAGTATGACATATAGTTAACCATAGGTTGTCTATTAGAGATAAATAAAATGGTTTGATTCGAAGCATCAATGGATTACCTTTAACCAGCACCATATGGAAGTCCACATAGTATGGTGAATCGAGCAGCAAGCCTAATTAGACCCTGAAGCTTACCGGTTTAAATATCCCAAACTGGGGAGTGGTCATCTTCAGAGGCTGTCCATGGCCACCAGGCGAGAGCCAATATGGTAAGATATGGTAAGAGTCTTTACTATGGAGTCTTTCATGCACTCCTTGTTTGTCTGGTGGAGCTCCAAAAATATCTGTGTACGTTCCACCCATACACAGGTCAAAGCTCAAACCCAATTCCAGACATGATTATGTTTTCAGCATGAGATAAGGATATACAGTAACCCTGTAATGTTTTTTAAATTGCGTGTCCTCTTCGGAGAGATTTTTCACAACTTTATTTTGTAAAGGAAGTAAAAGGAAATGTATCCAGTGAAGACAAAGACTGAAACAAAACACATAATTTCAATAAAGTGTAAAAAAGAGTCAGATACTCTGTCAGCTTTTACATTTTTTACTGTCCTTGACTTTCTGTGACAACTTTTTTCTTAATTTCTTGTGAAGAAGAGGAAGTGGAAAGAAAATCTACCTAATGGGATCATAGACTGCATTAGCACATTCAGTTTTTGCAGATCTATTCAGATCAAAAACACTTTAAAGTGGTTGTAATCCCCTGTGGTAGATTAAGTTATGTGCCCCAGTGTATGTGCTTTATAAAAAAATATGCAGCTTCATACCTTATTGCAGAGTGCCGCTCGACACTCACGTGACTGCCTGCTGCTCTCCTCCATGATCTGAGAACTACAGTGGGAGGGGCTGAGAACCCCCCACTGATTTTAGTTTTTAGTCAGGAAGAGTGGAGGAGAGGAGGAGAGGAGGAGAGTGGCGAGCGGTCACATGAGAGCTCAGACGCTGTCTAAGATAAGGAATGAAACTGCATATTTTTTAAAAAGCACATACACTGGAGCACATAACTTTAAGTGATTGTAAAGTCTTGTTTTCTTATTTTATAAAAAATAATAAACATGTTATACTTACCTGCTCTGTGTAGTGGATTTTCACAGAGCAGTCCAGATCCTCCTCTTCTCGGGTCCCCCTTCTGTGCTCCTGGCCCCTCCCTCCTGTTCAGTGCCCCCACAGCAAGCAGCTTGCTATGGGGGTACCCGAGCTGAGTCACAGCTCCCTGTGTCTATTCAGACACAGAGCCGTGGCCTGGCCCCCGCCCCCTCTCCTGATTTGCTAGCCAACTTTGATTGACAGCAGTGGGAGCCAATGGTGTCGCTGCTGTGTCTCAGCCAACCAGGAGGGAGAGCCTCTGATGGCCGAGGCACTCGTGGACATCGCTGGCCAGAGATGGGTTTCGGGTAAGTATTAGTGGGGGCCAAGGGGGGCTGCTGCACACAGAAGGCCTTTTATCTTAATACATTAATGCATCAAAATAAAAAATCTAACACAGGGGATTCTAGGTAGAAAACAAAGTTAGTTTAGCAGTATTTAGTATTATAGTAGCAGGAGGGGAGGGGGCAGGGAGCAGGGAGCAGATCAGCACTGAGACTAGCCAACGGGTAGGAAGGGATGGGGAGAGAGGAGAGTAAGCGGGCTGATGGAGGCACAGACCCTGACCATGGTATCATGGATCAGCAGCCATGATAAACATGCTCAGTTTACAGAGGGGAGGGCAGCACCAGGTAGGATTAACCAGGTATTTTCTATTATAGAAATGGACAAATTACACAGCACATGCACTGTGCTGTAATTCATGCTTTAAGGGTTACTGTACAACCGCTTTATGGACCACCACCCTCGTGTAACAGTAATGACACTTTGGAATTGATCACTGAGTGTAGGAGGCAGGAGGGAAAGACATGTTATCTGGATTCACTGAGTTTTTCACAGGACTGCAGTGGGTGAATAAGGCAGAGGGGAATGGTTAGGAAGATAAGTAAAGGCTTTTACTATGTCTGCTATCCAGAAAACCTGTTACTATGTCATTGATCAAAGTATTGGTTTTCTTTAAGAGAGTCTTGCAGTCTGTTGAATATTTTAAGGAATGTAGCAGGATAAGAGCATCCCCAAAATCCTGAAGACTTTAGTGAGTTATTCAACCTGCAAGAGTCTACCAATATTCAAAAATATCAGGATTGATGAACCCATAATTTGGCTATGTTGCCATTATTCCTGTGCAGCATGCATAAAATTCCAGGTCCCACTTTAACGCATAAGCTGTGTTTTCCAGCGTTAGTATAAATCCGTTAACATATTTCCGACCTTTTTTTTTTTTAATTAGATGTGAATTGTCAGCTTGTCTCCTTTGATGAAGTGTGAAATTTAATACAGTACCCTGCACAGACAGATGTCAGGTGTGCAGTACCCTTTAAAGCTTTAAACAAATAGACATTTTGCTAAACTAATTGGCATCCAGGCAGCATTTGATGACATGTGAAGCACTGGTGACATTTGAGCCGTGTAACGGGCTCCCATCTCCTCCAACGCTGACTCACGGTGACAAGCTTTTATAATTGAGAGTGAGACCATTGTGTTCGGAGACTGGAAGTCAAAAAAACTCACAGCCGTTGTGTGGAGTATCCGGATGACCGACCTTAAATTTTAAATAATAGTTTCCAGCACTAACTATGGCTGGACTCTGCATGTCCTAAATGGCATTTAAGTGAATTTTAGGACTGATGCTTCCACAGTGTTTTAAATACATTGTCATCATGCTGCCTTCTTTGAAGAATTCATCCCAGTCTCCTAGATAACTAAGCTTTTATTTCTCCAACAGTAATTAGAAACTGCAATTAAATATACCTCCCGATGTTTTCGAAACGACACGGTTTCACATAGTGAAAATTGCATAAGGGGATACAGTTATGGGTACGATATAGGCATTGGTCTGGGTTCTATCAAAAGATGCAGCTTTGTCCCTAATCCAGCCACATATTGGTTATTTGCGATAGGAAGAGACAGATCATTACTATCCGGTTAAGACCCAAACCATTATGCAGGATAAGAACCTTGGGCCAGATTCACGTAGGGCAGCGGCGGCGTAACGTATCGTAGATACGTTACACCGCCGCAATTTTTCATCGCAAGTGCCTGATTCACCAAGCACTTGCGATGAAAACCTACGCCGGTGGCCTCCGGCGCAAGGCGGGCCAATTTAAATGGGCGTGTGACATTTAAATTAGGCGCGCTCCCGCGCTGGACCTACCGCGCATGCTCCGTTTCCGAACTCCCGCCGTGCATTGCGCGCCGTGACGTCATGTTTTCAAACGGCGACGCGCGTATCGTAATACCGTATTCCCGGACGGCTTACGGAAACGACGTTATTTTTTAAATTTCGACGCGGGAACGACGGCCATACTTTAGACAGCAATACGTTTGCTGACTAAAGTTAGGGCACCTAAAACGACGACTAACTTTGCGACGGGAAATTAGACTAGCGGCGACGTAGGGAACGCGAAAAACCGTCGGGAATCGCCGTAACTCCTAATTTGCATACCCGACGCTGGTTTACGACGCGAACTCCTAAGTTAACCTGTCGGATCTTATGGCTATCTATGCGTAACTGATTCTATGAATCAGTCGCATAGATAGAAACAGAGATACGACGGCGTATCAGCAGATACGCCGTCGTATCTCCACTGTGAATCTGGCCCCTTGCTCCTTGTCGTGCGACGTGGCTCCCAAACAAAATTGACATCCTTTTTTCCCACAAATAGAGCTTTCTTTTGGTGGTATTTGATCACCTCTGCGGTTTGAATTTTTTGCGCTATAAACAAAAATAGAGCGACAATTTCGAAAAAAAATCTATATTTTTTACTTTTTGCTATAATAAATATCCCCAAAAATGATATAAAAAAAAAAAAAAATTTCCTCAGTTTAGGCCAATACGTATTCTTCTACATATTTTTGGTAAAAAAAATCGCAATAATCGTTTATCGATTGGTTTGCGCAAAATTTATAGCGTTTACAAAATAAGGGATAGTTTTATAGCATTTTTATTGATACATTTTTTTTTACTACTAATGGCAGCGATCAGCGTTTTTTTTCGTGACTTGCGACATTCTGGTCCTTAAGTGGTTAACTCATGCTTAAAAGAGACCCTTTTATGCACGCACAAAAACAAAAGTTACATACAAATCATTGTGGAGGATTTATTAAAACTGGAGAGTGCAAAATCCAGTGCAGCTTTGCATAGAATCCAATCAGCTTTCATGTTTTATTGTCAAAACTTAATTGAACAAGCGGAAATTAGAAGCTAATTGGCTGCACCAAATTTTGAGTGCTCCAGTTTTAGTAAACCCCCCCCCCTCTATATATTTTAATATGTTCTTGCTGTTATGGGGCTCTGTTCTTCTATCGTGGCTTGAGAAAGGGGAAGAACTGTATTATGTTGCTCTAGAGTGCTCCCCTGGAGTTAATATTCTAACATCTAAAGCTGAACCCCAGGACTCAGGCAAAATCTACTAGACATTTGCACGGCCGAAAAATGTATTTGTTTTCGTTTCATTCATTTATTTTTTTTGTTTTTCAGGTCATTCGTTATGATCGAAAATTTGTAAATTCTGAAAAATTGTAATTAGTTATGTTCCATTCGTTTAGATGCAGTATTTGTTATTTCGATAATTCATAAAAATACAAAATTCGTAAATCAGAGATTCAAAAATCCAAAATGTGAAAATTCGGAAGTTAGAAAATCCAAAATTCTAACTAACTAATTATAATGAACTATTAAATTATAGGTATTGGAGTCTCCTTTAAAATTTGGCTGTTCATGAACATAAAGAATACAAATTTATACGAAGTTACGAATTATCTGAAATAACGAGTGACGCATCTAAATTAATGGAATGTAATTAATAATGATAATAAAAAACTTAAAATAATAAAACTTTTTTATAATTATTATTTATCATTATTAATTGGTTATATTCCATTCATTTATATGCGGCATTTGTTATTTCGGATAATTCGTAACTGGATAAATTCGTATTTGTAAAGTTCACTAACAGACACATTTTTAAAAGGAAATTCCAATACCTAGAATTTAATAAATATTAATAGTCATTATTATTAGTTAGTTATTATTTCAGATTTTTCGTTGTTATTTTTGGATTTTCATTCTTTCTTTTGAATTTTTGGATTATAATTCATTTTTTTCAGATTTTAGAATTTTCGGATTTTAGAATTTTCAGATTTTAGAATTTGGAAACAATTGTTAAACGGGTTTTCGTTAATTTGAATATTTCCAAAACTAGTTGCAGATGTTTAAAATCGACCCATTCAGTGTGTTCAGACACTGCAGGGGTAAATGCACCTTAGGTAACACTTGGCTCCAGCATGCCTCCTCCATCTATGCAAAAGGTTCAGGGTCGCTGCCTCCCTAAGCAGTTCTTAGCTGCAATTGCTTTCTTGCCTCCTTCATGTACACTGCAGGGTTAATAGCCCTGCAGTGTACACAATGACACTAAGGGACTACCCAAAGCCCATCTACAGGCAAGACCTTTGGGTATAAGAAAATAGTGCTGGGGCTTAGAGATAGGGCAAGCAATACATCTTCTCCCCACACTCCTTGGCTAAACAAGCATTTAACTCTACAAGGGGTTCCCACTATAAGGCCTCATGCACACTGGACGTGTTTGGACGTTTTTACAGCAGCTGTTTTTGGCAGTAGACTTTTTTTCTACAGTTAATAAACTCTCCATCATGTTATCCTATGTGTCCATGCACACATAGGCTGTTATCAGCAGTTTTGGGCAGTGGCGTTTTTGAGCAGTAAAAAAAAAAAATAGTGGGTTCTGAGAGACGTTTTTCAGCTGTAAAAACGCTCTAACGCTGATAAACGTCAATAAACGCTGATAAACGCTCAAAAACGTCACTCACCAGCGTTTTTTTTAACGTTTTTGATCAATTGGGGAAATTTTTTTTTTTTCTTCAACCAAAAACGTGAAAAAACTCTAACGTGGAAAAACGCTAATAAACGCGAAAAAAAGTTGAAAAAAGCTGAAAATAGTTGAAAAACTCACTGCAAGGCTACTGGCGTTTTTATAACGTTATTTTAACATCCAGTGTGCATGAGGCCTAAGGGTAGGTTTTGTCCAGTTCCCAAAGTTCAGCTTAAATTCAACTCTAAATTATGTTTAATAATGACTATGACATTTGTTGTTGTGCAGTGTGTTCCCCTTTCAGTCCGCTGGCTTTTCTGGAGTATGAACTTTCTATAAGATTGAATGGAGATTGCATAGTGCATGGGCCTGACTCAAAACATGTTGATAAGTGGCTTAGTGGGTACTATATCAGTTGCCCTAGGACAGGGAATTATAAGACTGGCAGGGGTATGTGGGCATTGCAAGTTAGTTGTATGTAGCGCTTCTCCCGTAGGAGTCGCAGGATTGCTGTCCAAGTCTTCCCAAAGTTTTGCCCCAGTCAGGTACACAACAGGCTCATTCACTCTGTCTTCAATGACCAGTCTAGGGAATGTTGTTTTTGTGTTTTTTTCTTTTTCGAACTTGGATATGTTTGAGGAAAGTGGTGGGAAACTCCATAGACAAGAACTATGTACAACTTGAGGGCTTGGTATTCCTTTCTAAGCAAGAAGAGAACAATAGACTTCAACTTACTGTAAGTCATAATTAGAGCCACAAGAGCGGGGTCCCTTTAAGTAGGATTTTATCTGGAGAAAGCTCTTCAGGACACCAACTGGTGTCCCCTTTAACAGATCCACTGCTGACTATAAGTTACCAGAGGGGTAGCTATAGCACAAGGTCCCCAAGATCCCTCAGTGTATGTATTCACAAGGCCCAAGAACAGATGGTATCCTCCATCCAAGCTTCCAACTTTCCGTTGTTAGCAGACAGATATTTGGCAGACAGCTACCCTCAGTCAGCTACTCCTTAGCACCTGGGTCTCAGCATTTCTCCTCACAGATCACCTACCTAAGGCCTCAGTATGAGCATATTCTGCATGGGAGGGCAGCGTGACACCCAGGCTGGACTCATGCACTTTGGGAAAAGACCCAGAGCTCTGTGCTCCCAGAATATATGCAGTCTCCCAGCATGCCATCAGACCCTACCTCTCTGGCATAGACCAGAGGTGTATCGATGTTCATGCTGCTATCTGCAGGCTCCACACCTATCATCTAGAAACGTCTCAAGTTACCTGGATACAGAGGGAGCTATCCAGCAGACTGGCAGCAGCAGAGCACACAGAGCAGACCTAACTAAACGATCACAGCTCACTGAGTACAGTGAATCAAACTATGCTTTTAACTTACCCAAAAATATAGCCACACTGACTACAGTGTGCCAATTATATTTACCTATCAAAAACACACTAATGCCTTGTACACACGATAGAAATTTCTGATGAAAAAGTCTGATGGAATTTTTTCATCAGAAATTCCTATCGCGTGTGGGCCCCATAGGATTTTTTTCCATCGGAGTTTGGAAATTGAACATGTTTTATTTTTTTCTGATGGAAAAAAATCCTATGGGAAATTCCGATCGTCTGTGTGGTACTCTGATGGAGAAAAAATCACGCAGGCTCAGAATCAATTCGAAGCATGCTCGGAAGCATTGAACTCATCGTAGAGTTTTACGTCACCGCGTTTTGGACAGTCGGAATTTGGTGTGTATGCAAGACTGATGGAAGACAGCTTGAACAGGATTCTGACAGAAAATTCCATCAGAGTTTAGCCTATAGGAAATTCCTATCGTGTGTACAGGGCATAACACTTACCTAACTATACAAGCACCTACCGAGGAGGGTGCTACATGTACAAAATACAACATAGGTGTAACTGCAATAAAGTTGCAAAACTGGTTCACAAGTACATACAGACCCATGGATGCCATATAATTGAAAAAAAAAAAGATCATCCATACCTTCTTTTATCTACAGAAAGCATTTTATGCAGAAACAAGTCAATCTAATGAAGAAGGCTGCTGTGTATAATATCCAAACCAAGGTAAACAGTAGAATTTCTCAGTCTAGCACGATTGATAGTCATCATCTTCAGTCCACTAAATGAGTTTACATGTTGCCTGAACTACTCTTTACGCAATTCTTTTTGCTTGTATCTGCAATCAACTAAAATAATTGCAGATTCTTTCAGCTTAATTCAATGTCATGCCAAAGCCAGGAAATAAAATTATATATCACAAGCATTTGCACAGGTTTTAAAAAAAACAGCCAGGGTAATAGTGGAAGTGCCAAGACTTTGCAATTGCTTTATATTGCAGAACAAATAAAAATGATTTGCTGGATGGAAAACCTAAAGGGAATACCTCCAGACAGAATGGACACATTTAATAAATTATAGGTCCCCTGACTAGAATCAAAGGAAGGGGAACATATGAACTTTATAAGTACAGACACGTAGAGGAGCGAAACCAGAGTGCTTTACCTTACAAAACAGAAAAAAAAATGTATATAGTTGATGGACAGCAAAAGATGTTGGACAGCACCAGCAGGTAAAAAGAGTTGTACATAACCAGGTGTGTTACCCCAAAAAATAAAAAACACAAAAATTTAATACAATACAAGGTGGTTACAGCATAGTAGAGCATTATATATTGCTTCATCAAATAATAGATAGAGAGAAAGAAAGAGAGGCATCTTGATATAGCGCAGTCATTTACCCCGTAGGATACCGACGCGCTTACAGATAGAGTAGGGACTGGCCAGAGAGGGCCAGCTTGAATTTGCATTGCAATATATGCAAACTAAAACTCCCAGCATGAGTTTGGTATGAATATGTAATGATTAACAAGTGGTTACACCTTTTTAGCATCTCATGTGTTGGATATATGGAAGCTATTTATGTCTAAAAAAAGTATTCATACCCCTTGGCATTTTCCACATTTTGTCATGATACGACCAAAAACATTAATTTTGTATTCAGCCGCCCTGAGTCATTAAAGCTTTAAGACTTTTTGGGGATGTCTCTACCAGCTTTCCACATCTAGAGAGTAACATTTTGGTCCATTCTTCTTTGCAAAATTGCTCAAGCTCTGTCAGGCCTCGTACACACGACCGAGTTTCTCGGCAAAAACCAGCAAGAAACTTGCTGGGAGATATTTTTTTGCAGAGGAAACCGGTCGTGTGTACATTTTCGTCGAGGAATCTGTCGAGAAACTCGACGAGCCAAAAAGAGAGCAAGTTCTCTATTTTCTCGACGGGAATGGAGAAAATTGGTTTGTCGAGTTTCTCGACAGCTTCACAAGGAACTCGACGAGCAAAACGATGTGTTTCGCCTGTCGAGTTTCTCGGTCGTGTGTACGAGGCCTCAGATGTGATGGAGAGCGTCTGTGAACAGCAATTTCCAAGTCTTGAAACTATGGTAGCTCTGGATGAAAGTTTAGAGTTGTTATCCTGCTGGAAGGTGAACCTCCACCCCATTCTCAAGTCTTTTACAGACTCTAAGGCCCTGTACACACGATCAGTCTAAACCGATGAGAACGGACTGAAGTTCAGTTTCATCGGTCCAAACCGACCGTGTGTGGGCCCCATCAGTCAGTTATCCTTTGGTCCAGAAATTTAGAACTTGCTTTAAAATTGAACTGATGGACTGGTAACTGATAGGTCAAAACCGACAGTTAGTAAGCAAAAGCATCGGTTCAAAACCCGCGCATGCTCAGAATCAAGTCGACGCATGCTTGAAAGCATTCAACTTTGTTTCTTTCAGCACGTCGTCGTTTTTTTACAGCATCGCATTGGACTCGATCTGCTTTTTAACTGATGGTGTGTAGGCACAGCAGACCATCAGTCAGCTTCATCGGTTAACCGATGAAACTGAACTTCAGTCCGTTCGCATCGGTTTAGACTGATCGTGTGTACAGGGCCTAACAAGTTTTCTTTTAAGATTGCCCTGTAGTTGGCTCCATTTGCCTTCCCATCAACCAATGACCAATTTCCCTGTCCCTGCTGAAGTAAAGCATCCCCACAAAATGACGATGCCACCACCATGTTTCACAGTGGGGATGATGTGTTCAGGATGATGTGCAGTGTTCGTTTTCCACCACACAAAGCAATTGCTTTTAGGCTAAAAAGTTACATTTTGGTCTCATCTAACCAAAGCACCTTCTTCCACATGTTTGCTGCGTCCCCCACATGGCTTCTCGCAAACTGCAAACAGGACTTCTTATGGCTTTCTTTCAACGATGGCTTTCTTCTTGCCACTCTTCCATAAAGGGCCAGTATTGTGGCATGCATGACTAATAGTTGTCCTGTGGACAGATTCTCCCACCATGTCTTGGTAGGTTTTCAGTTGTGTCATACTCTTTCCATTTTTGGATGATGGATTGAACAGTGCTCCATGAGATGTTCAAAGCTTGAGATATTTTTTTATAACCTAACCCTGCTTTAAACTTCTTCACAACTTTATCCCTGACCTGTCTGGTGTGTGCCTTGGTCTTCATGATGCTGTTTGTTCACAAAGGCTCTCTAGCAAACCTCTGAGGGCTTCACAGTACAGCTGTATTTATACTGAGATTAAATTACAGACAGGTGGACTCTATTTACTAATTAGATGACTTCTGAAGACAATTGATTCCACTAGATTTTAGTTAGGGGTATTAAAAATGCACACAACAATTTTCTGATATTTATTTGTAAAAAAAATTGAAAACCATTTATTATTTTACTTCCACTTCACAAGTATGTGCCACATTAAATCCCAATAAAATACACTTAGGTTTTTGATTGTAACACAGGGCCGATCTGCCCTATAGGCTCACTATGCAAGCCGTTTAGGGCCCCCCAAAGCTGCAGAGGGCCCCCCAAATTACTAGAGGCCCCTCCTGGTGAGAAGTCATTTTTTCCCTCACCCCCATGCTTCTCAACTCGTTGGCTGCATGGGAGAAGAGGTAAGAGTAAGAAGTCAGCACCCCCTGCTTCTCACTTTAATGTAAGATGTCACTTCCGACAGGAGAACACCCCCTCCCCCCGCTTCTCAACTTTAATCTTTAATGTAACATGTCACTGTCGACAGCGCCCCCCGCTTCTCAACTTTAATGTGACATGTCATTCTGCTTAGGGCCCCAGGGAGGTCAGGATCGGCACTGTTGTAACATGACAGAATGTGGAAAATCTCAAGGGGTATGAATGAATACTTATTTAAGGCACTGTAGAACCTGCCTGAACACGCATATCTCTATTTTCACTGTGCATATGTATATATATTTAAATGAATACAATAAAGTAAATATATGATTTTAAGGCATCTTTTTATAGCTACCCTATTAGTTACTTTAAAAGCTGTAACTAGATATTTATATTTCTTCACGTTTGTGGAATAATAAACCTCTTTGGCACAAGTAGGTATTTTTGTCAGAATTTTCTACCGGGGCAACGTATACAGACTCACAGATTGGCTTTTGCTTGATAAGGGGAATACCTCGGTGTTGGTGGAGGTGGTGGTATTGGGCTCTTATGAGGCGCTGCAGTTACGTCTTCATGGGGACTGTCATCCCTTGTATCCACTCACTTGCTTTATGAGAACCACTATTAGGGCGTGGAACAGGGCTGTTATCTGGTATTTATGCTTACCTTATCTCCCCTTGTGGCATAAACCAAATCTTCCTCATTTGTTTTGAATCACAAAGCCAGTCATTGGGGCAGTCTAGGTGTTGAGTAATATATTGTTAATGGACGCCTTTCTACTTTTGATGTCTTGTGAGCCAAATACTCCTTTTCCAACTGGTATTTTTTTTTTCTCAATTACACCAAGCATGTGCATTACAATTTAGTTTGACCCATGACAGTCTTCATGTCACTCATTTACAATCTCTTCTATGGTCTGACTCTTTGCCCAAAGCCCATTCAACTCTATACCAATTTTTAATATTTAAAGCGATACAAAGGGCTTAGGCCTCGTACACACGACCGAGGAACTCGTCGGGCGAAACACATCGTTTTCCTCGTCGAGTTCCTTGTTAGGCTTGTCGAGGAACTCAAGAAGCGTGCTTTGCGTACACACTTTACAGACCAAATCTCCTCGTTCTCAAACGCGGTGAAGTACAACACATACAACTGCTGGGGAAGTTCGATTCCACTGGCACAACTCTTGGGGCTGCTTTTGCTAATCTCATGAGTTTGCGTGTTAAGTAAAAGTTTGTTAAGAGACAATTTGCACTTTTCAGTCTGTTACAGCTTGAAAAATGTGTTATCTCCATTACAAATGCAACTTTTACTCCCGTCTCATACTTTATTCTGAGCAAGCGCGGGTTCCTTAGCATACACACGCTCGAGTTTCTCGTCGAAAACCAGCCCGACGAGGAACTCGACGAGCAAATTGAGACTCCCATCGAGGAAAAAGAGAACTTGCTCTCTTTTTTGCTCGTCGAATTCCTCGACAGTTTCCTCGATGTCTGTGTGTTTTTTAACTATTTACACTTCCTTCGTGAAATGGTAGAGGTACAGTGTACCCCATTACCAATTCACATAGGGGTAGGGGGGGCAGGATCTGGGGGTCCCCTTTGTTAAAGGGGTCTTCCAGATTCTGATAAGCCCCCCGCCCGCAGACCCCCACAACCACCGGGCAAGGGTTGTGGGGATGAGGCCCTTGTCCCCATCAACATGGGGACATCCTCCCCATGTTGAGGGCATATGACCTGGTGCAGTTCAGGAGAGGGGGGGCGCACTCTGTCCCCCCCTCTTTTCTTGCGGCCGGCCAGGTTAACGTGCTCGGATAAGGGTCTGGTGTGGATTTTTAGGGGGACTCCACGCCATTTTTTTTTTAATTTGGGGTGGAGTTCCCCTTAAAATCCACACCAGACCTGAAGGGCCTGGTATGGATATTTGCGGGGAACCCTACGTCATTTTTTTTTTTTTACGGCGGGGTTCCCCTTAATATCCATTCCAGACCTGAAGGTGCTGGTAATTTAATTTGGGGGAACCCCCACACATTTTTTTTTCTTTATAATGAATCATCTCTGTAATTGCCAGAGCTGACAATTCATTAGAGCTGCAAAGCCGGTTTTAAATGCCTTTTTTTCTTTCAGAAATGACACTTTGTGCAGGGACAGTTCTATGTACGGGAAACATGCCGTTTTTAAAACTTTTTTTTGTATTGATACATGTTTCCTGGGACAGGACCCAGGTCTCCAAACACTTTTTAGGACAATAAATTGCATATTAGCCTTTAAAATTAACACTTTAGATTTCTCCCATAGACTTTAACAGGGTGTTCCGCGGCTTTTCTAATTTGCCGCAAACACCCCTAATTGTTCGTTGTTCGCCGAACAGGCGAACAGGCAATGTTCGAGTCGAACATGAGTTTGACTCGAACTCGAAGCTCATCCCTAGTGAACACGGCAAGCATTGCACTGGGAGAGCCTTTTGCCTTTGATCATCTGGCTTAGAATGGCTAATAATGGGGTCTTTGTAATGTGCTAGCTCTCTCACTATGAAATGGGGGCAGGGAACAGCTGCAATATCAGTGTATTGGAAGCTGCTGCAGGAAAATGAATGACAGACTGCATAGGGAAGGATTCAGGATCAGTTCAGCTCTGATCGCTAGATCTTTTTCCTTGCTCTTTGTATAATCACACCTTTGCTGTCTTTTTTTATCAGGTGGCCCTTTTTTTGTTTTTGTTTTTTGGCTGATTTGAGGTCAGCAGACACTTTTTTCTGTAGCATCTTAGCCATAGCAACTTTTTCTTTCATATTCATTGAGGGGCACAGGATTCAAAGCCAATGGGGCTTACAGGAGGATTTGGACACTGGCAAACAAAAGGCAGTGACCATTACAGTTTAACCACTCCCAACCCTAGCATGCCGTTTTTTTTTGCTAGTGTCCTATAAAGATTGGCATATTTTTTCTGATGAGAAAAGCTTAAAGTGGATGTAAACCCACGCTCATCCTTTCTAAACTACTGTCATAGTGCTGATCTATAATGATATAGATACCTCCTGTATGTATCCTTACCTGTCAAATGTCTCCCCTCTGTCTGTTATAAGAACTGAAAAACTGCAGATTCTGTGGGTGAATCTGTTGTCTGGAGCTCAGTGGGTGGAGTTGTGATGTCATTAGACTCCCCGCCCACCTCTACACTCCCCTTGTCAACGTGCATTTTGTCCTGTGTATTTCTTACACTAAATTCTGCTATGATCACTAACATCCAGTCAAAATCCAGAAAAGTAACCACATGACTTCAGAAAATGAGTGGGGGTGGGAATTAAAAAATAATGCCTGTCTCCAGGCTAGTGCATGAGATATGTAAATAACCTGTCATTCACAGCAAGGGGGAGGAACGGACAAAAGTTTTCTCCTGTTTGTCCGTTTATTTCACTAAAAAAAGAAAAGAGGATTTCTCAGAGCTGGATTCACTCTTTGTGGCAAGACTGGGCACATATGATAGAAAATCTTTTACTCTACATTGTGACAGCAAAAAAAATATATATTTCCATACATGCTGCTTAAGCTGACAATGTGCTTGGGGAATTCTCAGCAATAGTTTTGAAGGCTGTTGTAACGGCTCTACTGAACGAGAGTGAACCACAACTGCAGATAGCAAGGATTTATGTGAGATTTCAGTACTGAGCCCCAGGCGTCACTCCACACAAACAGGAGTTTGGGGGTTCTCTACATCATCTCTCTCTCACATAAAGGAATGCGTTGAGCTACTAGGGGTGGACGCATTACAACATGCGACCACACCCTAGCGTTAAAAGATACAATATGATTGGTCTTTGCTATCTGTCCTGGTCACTTCAAGCCACACAAACCTCTTCAGCTACCTGTTTTGTGAGTACACAGGTTTAACCCCCCTGGCGGTATTCCCGAGCCTGACTCGGGGTTACATTTTCGTGCTGCGATCGGTAACCCAGAGTCTGACTCGGGCTCGCCTCGCTGAATCTACAGGCAGTGTTTACTTACCTTGTCCCTCTGTGTGCCGCCGATCTCCGTTCCCTGCGACGTTACGATGCACGGGAGCAGAGAACGGCGCCAAATTCAAAAAAGTAAACAAACACATTACATACAGTATACTGTAATCTTATAGATTACAGTACTGTATGTAAAAAATACACCCCCCCCCCCCTTGTCCCTAGTGGTCTGCCCAGTGCCCTACATGTTCTTTTATATAAAAACTGTTCTTTCTGCCTGCAAACTGTAGATTGTCCATAGCAACCAAAAGTGTCCTTTTATGTAAAAAAATGGTTTTAGAGCAGCTAGAAAACTGCGATGATAAATTATAATCCCCCATTGAGAACGTCCATTGATGACGAAACGCGTCAGAAAAGGACGCGCAGTGATGTCACCACGCTAAGGAGGAAGGGCTCCTTGTATTTGCCAGCCGGCTTACTCTGATTTTAAACCAAACACTGTTTTTACTGCAATGTTTAGTGTTACCCATCAAGTTTCTGAGAGCTGCTTCTCCCCCGGGATCCTGCGGATTAAAGGCCGTAGCTGGGTTATAGCCAAACGCTCAGTTTGCTTGCCCTCTGGTAAGCGGCCTCATTTATTGGTGGAGGGATCACTTCAGTCAATTTTTACCTGTCACTGTGGTGGTGTGGCTTTTCATGAATTACCTGCATGAGTGTATCCACTAGAGGATACATACTGACTGTTTTGATGCTGATAATATTCATTTATGGACTGACCAATTCACCTTAATCGTTATTATTCATTTATTATTTTTATTTTCTTATCAATTGTAATTAATGTGGCGCAGCTTTGTTTGTTTTTTCCTTAAATAAATTATAATCACTTGCAGAATTGAGCGATAGCAATTTGTGGGGAAATTCGTCATAAAAAATAAAAGTAATGACAGCGACAATTCTGCAACTGAGAAAATTTCAGTGATTTTGAGTTGATTACATTATTGAATCATTTTTATTATAATTATATTATTTGTTATAATTATTTATTATATTATAATTTATAATTTTGTATTTAAAAAAATTTCATACCCGGGATGCCTACTAGACTCTTGTTTGGTCAGATTTAAGTGAGTTATTCCTAAAAATTACAGGGCTACAGTATAAAATGCCAAATTTCCTTGCAAATAATGGTACCGCTTTCAGCACCTAAAATCTGAAATAATCGTACCGCCAGGGAGGTTAATCTTGTACCTTGAGCTAAGATGTCTGCCTTGCAGTGCAATATGTTAGACCCCGGAAATAAAGGGAGCAGCCCTACTGTAATAGGTCCCTCCAGCTCACAGTCCACTGCAAGTTTTCCAAACTCCTGAAGGTGACAAAAAACATTGGTCCAAGATTATCTACTATTCCTATGTCCCTGCTGAACGGACTCTAATGCCGCGTACACACGATCATTTTTTGGCATGAATTAAAGCAACGTTTTTAAAAACGTCATTTAAAATGGTCGCGTGTGGGCTACACATCATTTTTCGGCTCCTGAAAAACGTAGTTTTTCGGGTTGTAAAAAATGATCGTGTGTGGGCTAAAACGATGTTTTAAACCCGCGCATGCTCAGAAGCAAGTTATGAGACGGGAGCGCTTGTTCTGGTAAAACTACCGTTCATAATGGAGTAAGCAAATTCATCACGCTGTAACAGACAGAAAAGCGTGAATCGTCTTTTACTAACACGGAATCAGCTAAAGCACCCAAAAGGCAAATAGAACTTCCCCTTTAGAGTGCCGTCGTACATGTTGCACGTCACCGCGCTTTGTTCATCATTTTTTTAAAACGATGGTGTGTGGGCAGTGTCGTTTTTAATGATGAAGTTGGAAAAACTTCGTTTTTTGGACATGCTGAAAAACAACGTTTTTTTTTTCAAGCCGAAAAATGATCGTGTGTATGCGGCATAAGAAACAGATTTTATGGAAATTACAAAAATCCTTTAGTTTGTTTCTTGTAGTTTTATTGTCAACGTAAGGTGACAATGACAGTCAGGAGACAACAGACACTTAAAAGCTGCAATAAAAGGAACTTTGCAAAAGTGTCTTTCTTCCTCAGGTAGAATAGTTTGTGCAAATTGTAAATGTTAAAGTGCCCATGGACTGGCAGATGTTCCCCCTTACAACAGCATCTGTCAGTTATGACTGTCAGGCCTCGTACACACGACCAAGTTTTTTTTTTTGCCGAGGAAACGGTCGTGTGTACATTTTCGACGAGGAAACTGTCGAGAAACTCGACGAGTCAAAAAGAGAGCAAGTTCTCTATTTCCTCGACGGGAATGGAGAAACTTGCCTTGTCGAGTTCCTCGACAGCCTAACAAGGAACTCGACGAGGAAAACGATGTGTTTCGCCCATCGAGTTCCTCGGTCGTGTGTACGAGGCTTAAGGCTTCTTGCACACAAGATTAAAAAAACGCTGTGTATTTTACTGATTTGAAATAGGATGCATTGCTGTCTATGGAACCATGCACACAGCTGTGTAAATATCAGTAATACAGCATTGAGTACAGAGCAGTAAAAAAAATGAAGATTTTACATTTGAGTGCATTAACTTACTCATCTATCAAAGTGTTACTAAACTCAATTTAAAACATTTTTTAAATAGCAAACATGTTATACTTACTTACTCTTCTTACAATCCTCCTCTTCTGGGATTCCCGGTGGCGATCTTGGCTCCTCCTCTTATGTATCTATGGAGCCACGCTCCATAGACTTAAAAAGCGGGACTTATGCCGCATACACACGATCATTCTTCGGGTTGTAAAAAATGATGCTTTTTTAAAAATGTAATTTAAAACGATCATGTGTGGGCTTCACAGCATTTTTCGGGTTCTGAAAAACGTTAATTTTTTTTTTCGAACATGCTTTTTCACGACGTTTTAAATAATGTTGTTTTCGGGGTTGTAAAAAATTATCGTGTGTGGGCTTTAATGACGTAAAAAACCCAGCGCATGCTCAGAAGGAAGTTATGAGACGGGAGCACTCGTTCTGGTAAAACTACCGTTCGTAATGGAGTAAGCACATTCCTCACACTGTAACAGACAGAAAAGCGCAAATCGTCTTTTACTAACACAAAATCAGCTAAAGCAGCCCAAAGGGTGGCGTCATCCGAATGGAACTTCCCCTTTATTGTGCCGTCGTATGTGTTGTACGTCACCGCGCTTTGCTAGAGCATTTATTTTTCACGATCGCGTGTGGGCAACGTCGTTTTAATGATGAAGTTGAAAAAAATGTTGTTTTCTCTAGAGCCTGAAAAATTATGTTTTTTACAACCCGAAAAATGATCATGTGTACGCGGCATTTGGCCCACCCCCCACTCCCTCCTCACTGCATCTGACAGAAGCAAGGGTCAATGGCTCTTGCTGCTGCTCGAATGCTGTGTAAAGAGGAAGGGGAGAAAAGATGCAGCCGTGACATATCGCTGATCTCTTCTCCCCTCTCTTTCCCTTCACACAGGGAAGGGGGTGCACAGAGAAATAAAAAACTTTTTTGGCCCATCAGTGCCACCTATTAGTGCTCATCAGTGCTGCATATTAGTGCCTCCTCATCAGTGCCCATTAGTGCAGCCTCATCAGCGCACACTAGTTAAGGAGAAAAATTACTTATTTACAAAACTTTGTAACACATACTAAGAAAAACTTCTAAATTTTCGGTCTTTTTTTATTTGTCCATCAAAAAAAACTCAGTGGTTATTAAATACCACCAAAATAATTTGTCTCCAAAAATGTTTGTTTGGGTACAGCATTTCATAACTGCGCAATTGTCATTGAAAGTGCAACAGCGCTTAAAGATGAAAATTGGCCTGGGCAGGAAGAGGGAGAAGTAGTGTCCAGTAGGCAAGTGGTTAATGTCTACTTGAGTATAAATGAGTATATTACAACACTGAAAATGAAGAAGAATTTTACTTGTCTATACGCTTCCACACCTTTACTCGTCTATACTCAACATTACTAAGGTCTTTACACACAAAGGTCTTTTTACTCATAGACTGTCGACAAATTCCTGAATAAAAATTAGTGTAGTACCCTGGTCCTAAACAGGGCTGCTAATAAATCTAGTTGTGCTAGGTGGTAACTAGCCTGGGTAATTGGTAGGTTGATCCACCGATACCTGTCCTAAGTCTGAGTTTGGGGTAAGTGAGTGAGTGAGTGAGTAACTTGTATAGTGCAACAAATGCAAACCTAATCGCCTCAAGGCGCTTGCATCCAGTGTTGTCCTGATCCTTTAGAAGAGGTGGGTCTTTAGTTTTTTCCTAAAAGCCCGATGGTTTTCTTCCAAGCGGATGGTCGTGGGTAGAGCATTCCAAAGCCGGGGTCCTTGGACTGCAAATCTACGTTTTCCCTTAGATTTGTAGCAGGGTTTAGGGATTTGGAGAAGGTTTTGGTTGGTTGACCGTAGCACGCACCTGGTGACGTAGTGTTTTATTTTCTCGCTTAAGTATTGAGGAGCGTTTCCTTGTGTACATTTGTGGGTGAGGCAGAGCGTCTTGAAAGTCACCCGGTCCTGTATGGGCAGCCAGTGGAGGGACCTCAAGACTGGAAAGATTAGTTCCCACTTTGTTGCTTGGCGCGACGGTTTGTCCGAGGATGGTGGGTGGTGTCCAAGTGGTCCTAGAATTAGATTTCCGATTTGCGTGAAGGATGAGGAGATTTGTTTTGGATCCATTGAGTTTGAGGGAGCTTTCAGTCATCCAATTATCGATCAGAGTGAGGCATTTTCCTAGTTCATGATATTGGTCTTTTTTGTTGGTGATTCGAAAGTAAAGCTGCGTGTCCTCAGCATAGGAGTGGTAGCGCAGGTCCTGTTTGCTGATGATTTTGAGGAGCGGGCGGATGTAGATGTTGAAGAGTGCAGGTGAAAGGGTGATCCTTGAGGGACTCCGCATGTAATGGTCTGTGTTTCTGACGTGAAGCCTCCAAGTTTCACGGTCTGAGTGCGATTTTCTAGGAAAGACACAAACCACGGTAGGGCCGAGTCTGAGACTCCGGCTACTTCTTTGAGTCGCGTGAGCAATGTGTTGTGGTCTACCGTGTCGAAGGCTGCACTGAGGTCCAGCAGCACTAGGAGACAGGATTCTCCGTCATCTGCTGCTTCGAGGGCATCATCCCATATCTTGAGAAGAGCGGTTTCTGTCCCGTGGCCTGGGTGAAAACCTGATTGCAGCGGATCTAGGAGTTTGTGGTCGTCCAGATGGGGCTGAAGCTGTTGTACTACTGCTTTCTCCATGATCTTGGAGATGGTGTTCAGGCTTGTTACCGGTCTGCGATGGTTAGGGTCTTTGGGGTCGAGGTTGGGTTTCTTTAAGAGGGGTTTAATTATGCCTTGCTTGAGGGTGATCGGAACCATCCCTTCCCTGATCGATTGGATCATAGGCATCTGAACTTAAATCACATCCCAGATTTTAGTACCACCTCCTGAAACTCTCTGTTGGTCACTGAGTATGTCCATCATATTAAATATCAATATGGGATTGTCAGGAGACAGAAGGAGCACACTAAATACCCAGGACTCCACTATTTTCTGGTTACATCTATTGTGTCACCTGCCTGCTCATTGAATAACCAATGGCCATTGCAGTGAGACATATTTATTGTCCAATGAGCAGGTGACACAGAAAGCTGCAAAGCTCTACCAAGAATTAAGGGCATCACATACCACTGATACCAGGCTAGTAATAAAGAAGATTTGCTTTAGCGCTAGCTGAAGAGGATAAAAAAAAAGACCTTTAGCAGGTAAACAACTTGCATATGTGCATTTTAACTATGTGCTTAAAGAGGAAGTAAACCTTGATGGGTGTTACTTCCTCTTTGTCTCCCTGTAAAGGTAAAGCATAATGGACTACTATGTATCGCATAGTAGCCCATTATGTGACACTTACCTGCAGAAGAAGCCCGCGATGTCCCCGTCTTCCTCGCTAGTAGCGAGTGTCTGTTCTTCACCCCTCTTCCTTCCAGGGCCGCGAACTCCGGCTCTGTGACTGGCCGGAGTTGCGTGACGTCCTACTTTAACGGCATGACCCGAGATAGAAACGGCACAGCGTGCCCGTTCTAAATCTGGCGCATGTGCAGAAGAAATCGCCCTACGGCGATTTGCAAATATCTCCTAGACCATGCAGATCTGGGAGATATTTCAAGCACCTACAACTACAAACACTTTAAAAGTTTGCTTAGAGTCACACTTTTCTTTTTATGCATTTTTCCTTAAATGCAAACCATTATAACATGAATGTAGATGAACAAGATAGGTGGAATAAACACTATGCGCAAATTGTATTATTTTACTTTCCTACTTTACATATCAATTGTGCCAAATATTAGGTTGTCCTTTAATGAATCAAATTATATTTTCTTCTACTTTTAAGATTTTACCATTTTAAAAATCTATTTCAAAGTGTATTTCATCCATTGTGTGTAGGAGTTGGTTCGATCTTATACGTAATTATTATTAATCATTAATATTTTATGCACTATCGCTGTTTATTTGGATATGTTCCTTATGTAAAGTCTGTAATGTTTCAGTAATGGATCTCATCTACTGCATTTAAGAGTCTTCCCATCCCCATTATCCATTTTAGGTCAATTACCTCTTGGAAGTGGGGGGCATTGCAAGGAAAATGAGTCAACATTCTATGTATATGCTCCATCGTACTTGTTCCCTTCACATGACTCTCTGTGTGGTGCGCATATACCGGCTGCCAGGAGAGAACTTAGTTGCCATGGCAATTTCTCATTACTGTTGAATAGGAAAATAATTAGTCTGGTAAAACTCCACACTACCTGTCAGTCCATAACTTAAACCTGCCTAGGGCACTTCTTGAATTTCACTTTTTAATCTTTTGTTTCTTTTTTATATATATATATAACAACTAACTTTCTTTTCCTACATAGGTTTCTGCATTTCTACCTGAGCAGAGCTTTTGAATTAAAATTTTCCGCTAAGTTAGACTTAAACATGTTTGCTAGTAAGGCAATTTTAGGCTTATTTTTTAAATACAGTGTTCTGCTTTTGTTCTGGCTAATAAATTATAAAAGTAACATGGAAATGTTTTAAACATTGTTATTTTTTGTAAATTTTAACTAATATATATTTAAGTGAATAGTTGCATGTACATGTACTGAACTGTAAAATGATATGTTAACCAAATGTTAATGGTGGTGGCACCTAGGGGTACCTGAACATACAGTACCTTTAACTGTCTTGTATAATGCCCCAGGAACATTGACATTCAGGGTACTCTATTAGGTAAATATACCTTCCCTTAGCACCTCTCCCACTTTACTAATGGTTAGGTAGAGCTATCACATTTGGTGGCCATTGAAAATACACAGACGATATATGGCATTGCCAACTGAAGACAGTGGGAAGATTAACTACAACTGCAGAACTCAGAATTGTGTGCAGCTGTGCATAGTAGCCAATCAGCTTCTAACATTGGCTTGTTCAATTAAGCTTTGACAATAATATCTGGAAGCTGATTGTTTTTTTATGCAAAGCTGCACCAGATTTTGCAAGCTCCTGTTTTAGTAAATTCCCCCAACTTCCCCAAGTAATTAGAAAATAGAGTGCCTTAATTTTGGGGGGACACAGGGGCCACCCTGAACATTTCTGAAGGTACATTATTTGGACAAAAGTTTCTGAATACCTGACCATCAGACCTATGTGAGCTTGTTGGACTTCAAATTCCCAAACCATGGACACTAATAGTTGGAACTTCCATTGCAGTTATATCGAGTTTCACTTTTTTGGGAAGACTTTCCACAAGATTTTGAAGTGTGTCTGTGGGAATTTGTGCCTATGCAGCCAAAAGATGTGTGAGGTCAGATATTGATGTTTGCCTAGAAGACCTGGCTTGGACTTCTGAGCATATTGATGTTTGCCCAGAAGACCTGGCTTGCATTCTGCATTCTAAAAGGTGTTCGATAAAGTTGAGGTCAGGGCTCTATGCAGGCCACTCAAATTCCTCTACACTATAACTCATCAAACCAAACACAATCATGCTAGAACAGAAAAGGGTCTTCTCCAAACTGTTGCCACAAGTTTGGAAGTGCACACTTGCCTAAATTACCTTGTATGGAGTAAAGCCTTGTACACACGACCGAGGAACTCGACGGGCGAAACACATTGTTTTCCTCGTCGAGTTCCTTGTCAGGCTGTCGAGGAACTCGACAAGGCAAGTTTCTCCATTCCCGTCGAGGAAATAGAGAACTTGCTCTCTTTTTGGCTCGTTGAGTTTCTCGACAGTTTCCTCGACGAAAAATGTACACACGACCGGTTTCCTCGGCAAAAAAAAAATCCCAGCAAGTTTCTTGCTGGTTTTTGCCGAGAAACTCGGTCGTGTGTACAAGGCCTGATAGATGGTTGCAAAAACTCTTTATTAAACACTTACCGACCGTACATTCACAGCGGCAGGTTGGCTCCCCTGTGTGAGTCGCCGTACCTGTACATTGGCTCCTTTAAGAGCCATAGGAGGCGCACGCATTTCCGCTGGCTGCCCCGCGACCACGGGCACTTGAGCCAAAACAGGGATTTGTGTGTATGTAAACACACAAATCCCTGTTCTGCCAGGATAGGACAAACAGATCTGCTGTTCCTATTAATAAGGAACAGTTATATGTCTCCTCCAGTCAGTAAACTGCCCCCAGAGTTAGAAACACACATAAGGGAACACATTTAACCCCTTAATCACCCCCTAGTGTTAACCCCTTTCCTGCCAGTGACATTTATACAGCACTGATCACTTATAAATGTCATTGGTCCCAAAAAAGTGTCAAAAGTGTCCTATCTGTCCGCCGCAATGTCACATTCCTGCTAAAAATCACAGATCACCGACATCACTAGTAAAAAAAAAAAAAATAATAATAAAAATGCCATAAATCTATCACCTATTTTGTAGACGATATTACTTTTGCGCAAACCAATCAATCAATATGTAAAATAATACATATTGGCCTAAAGTGATGAATACATTTTTTAGTTTGTTTTTTGGGGGATATTTATTACAACAAAAAGTAAAAAAAATATATTTTTTCAAAATTGGTGCTCTTTTTTCTTTATAGCACAAATATTAAAAACCGCAGAGGTGATCAAATACAACCAAAAGAAAGCTCCATTTGTGGGAAAAAAAGCACGTAAATTTTGTTTAGTTACAGCGTCGCACATGCAATTGTAAGTTAAAGCGACGCAGTGCCGTATCGCAAAAAATGGCGCAGTCATTAAGGGGGCACATCCTGCCGGGGCTGAAATGGTTAAACATATATTTATATTACAGTATTTTTTCATAAATGTGCTTTTAAATTTCATTGCCAGATGAGACTTATTTCACCTTGAACAGGAACATCGGGCCAGATTCATGTACATCCGCGGCGGCGTAACGTATCGTCTTTACGTTACACCGCCGCAAGTTTTCCTCGTAAGTGCTTGATTCACAAAGCACTTGAGTGTAAACTTGCGGCGGAGTAATGTAAAGACGTCCGGCGCAAGCCCGCCTAATTCAAATGGGGCGTGTACCATTTAAATTAGGCGCGTTCCCACGCCGAACGTTCTGCGCATGCTCCGTTAGGAAATTTCCCGACGTGCATTGCGTGAAATTACAGCCCCCAGACGTGTTTTTTGAATGGCGACATGCGTAACGTACTTTCGTATTCCCGGACGTCTTACGCAAAAAGAAAATTTGAAATTCGACGCAGGAACGACGGCCATACTTTAACATGGCTGTTCTAAAGTTAAGCCATGAAAAAGCATGACTAACTTTGCGATGGGAAAAACCGACTAGCGACGACGTAACGAACACGCGTACCTTCGTGGATCGCCGTAAAAGCTGATTTGCATACCCGACGCTGGAAAACTACGCAAACTCCACCCAGCGGCGGCCAAAGTATTGCATCCTAAGATCCGATGGTGTAAGTCAATTACACCTGTCGGATCTTAGGGCTATCTATGCGTAACTGATTCTATGAGTTACGCCGTCGTATCTCTTTTGTGAATCTGGCCCATAGATTCTACTGTCATCACTTTTCTGGAAAATTTGTTATTCCCTCTTTGATTAAGCTCTGTGGCAAAGGGTGTGTTCGGCTCTGGGTGATCAAGGTACACTGCAAGGATTTTAACACACTTTTTGGCAGATTCCTGCCTGTTTCTTTTCTAAAGAAAAAGCTGTATGTTTTTCCATGTCTTTTGAATACTGATTCTCAATGGGAATAACTTTTTCATTACTGTTCAGCTGATGCACTTGCAGTGTTCTAACGATAATAGCTGAAGGGTCTGCATTCCTTTAGAAGGGGTTAATCCTTTTAGGAGTATCACACCAAAAATGTAATGTTTGTTGCAGTGGATGCCTAAAATCTGACCTGTATCTTAGTGCAGACTTCTGGAAAAATCAGTCAGCCAGTCACAAAAACAGGAAATTTCATTTCTGGGGAAGTCCCATACAACTATGTACAGAATGCCTCCAGGGTGGCATATTTAATTCAACAAAAATATTTATGTAAAGTTATATGTGCAATTAACATACCTTATGAATGTTTTTTACTTCACTTGTAAAGACAGGCACGGCACTCATCTAGACACTTTAAAAACAAAAGTAAGCTATGCAGCTCTAAAAAGACAAAAAAGCAAGGGGCATACATCATGCGATATTGCTGAAATCCAGTGTTTATTCATTGTAAAAACTAGTAGTCAAGCCAGCAAACACTTGAAACAGATCCCATAGCATATAAATCAGTACACATGCTGCCTCGGGACTCTTCCTCCCGCTGTTCAAAAGCAAAGTGCCATACATTGTGTGATATAGCTCAAATCTAGTGTTTATTTAAAGCAAGTAGGCATACTAACAAACACTAAAACAGAGAGCATAACATGTAAATCAGTACACAGGCTATTTGGGACCCCTCTTCCTGCAGTTCACAGAGCTCAATCTGCCCAGGTCCTTAGCATGTCTCCCCATTTCCCTGCCTCACATACTCAAATCTGGTCGCCACTAGGCCAGACCTGATGAGTTTCGTCATCAAAATGCCTTCATCAAGAGGATCCACAACTGATCGCCACTAGGCCACATCTGATGCATTTCGTCTTAAAAATGCCTTCATCAAGAGGATCCTCTAGTAATTTTGATGATGAAATGCATCAGAACATGACCTAGCGGTGATTAGATGTGAGCCTGTGAGGTAGGGAACCAAAAAGACATACAGAGGAGCAGGGAAGCCAACTTGAGCTCTGTGAACAGCATGTGGAAGAGTCCTGAGGCAACCTGTGTACTGATTTAAATGCTATGCGATCTGTTTCAAGTGTTTTTTGGTTTGCCTACTTGTTTTTACAATGAATAAACATTGGAATTCAGCAATATCGCATGATGTATGCCACTTTTTTTTTACGTGTCTTTTTAGGGCTGAATAGCTTACTTTTGTCTGATTTTTTTTTTCTGTACATACCGTCGTATAGCTATTTCCCCCCCCCCCCCCCCGGCTTCCGGGTAGTGGCTCCCGCGGGACTGGGCGTTCCTATGCAGAGGCTAAGTGATTGACGTGATGACAAAAAACTTCCCCCCGACGCATAAGGTATGTCACAAGTTTCCGAAAGAACCCGAACTGCGAGTCGGCTCTATACGGCGCTACAAGGCGCCTTCCCTTCTTTCGGAAACTGGTGACGCGCCTTATGCCCCGGGGGGAAGTTTTTGTCATCACGTCAATCACTTAGCCTCTGAATAGGAACGCCCACTCCCGCGGGAGCCACTACCCGGAAGCCTGGGGGGGAAAATAGCTATACGACGGTATGTACAGAAAAAAAAATCAGCATACTGTCAATGTTGGAAGTGAGCACAATGTAATGTTAGAAAAATGTTTTTAGGGTGAACCTCCGCTTTAATTGCACATATAACCTTACAGGAATATATTTGTTGAATTAAATAGCCTGGGGGCAAGGTCTCTTTAACATGAAAACATATTTCATATTTCAAAACATATTAAAACCAGTTTAACTTAACCCGAATGTTCATTGTTATACTAATCGTGCTTATTAAACAATGAAGCTGTGAATTACCAGCCTGTCGGTCCTCATCAGTGACACCAAACTCATTTGGTTAGTTGGCAGTGAGCACATTGTTCTCTCTTTTGATTGTCAGCAGTGTGTCATCGTCAGGAACATCACAAATTCAATAACTGTATTAAGCTTGCCAACATATTTGTGAATTGTGACCAGCAGCTACGTGTGCGATATCTGCAAATTGAGAGTTCACAAGGCATGATACTTAATTTTAGTTTATTGTTAACATCGAAGTAAATAAATTAATACAAATATGGAATAAGCAGCAGAGTATTATGGGTGAAACCTTGAAAAAAATAAAGCATTTGTGTATCAAGTGTCATAAAGGGGTTAGATATCATTTTGTCGTTCACATAAAACAAGGGATCAAACTAGTATGAAAGCTCATTTGTGTTATGTTTAGTATTTATAAAGCAACTTTACTGGACAAGGGATTAATTTATTTTATTTTATTTTTTTTTGTTCCGAATCCTGGTTTACCATTTTATTATGTAAAAAAAGTGTGTTGTGCTATCAAAATGGAAAACAAAACATAACATATTTAAAAATCGTGAAAATCGTAAAAAACTTGAATCAAATCCAAAAGTTCTATTAGTCCCATAAATGGTAATGAAAAAGAGATAGTAGCCCAGAAGTCCTATCGTGACGGAACACGTAGGGCGGAGTTACTTGTCTATGTCATCACACTACCCTGAACTGAAGGCAAACCCCATTTTTCTGCCTGGATGTTTTTCTGACATATGCATGTTTTTTTATCATAATATGTGAGTGTTACTCTCTTTTAATAAATACCAGTTTTTGAGTCTTTCCCCTACATAGTGTTTAATTTATTTACGCCACACTTTTGGGAGTCCGTGGCTTCTACTGTGGATTACACTCCTACCTGTCATGGTGGTCCTGGCCTTCTGGTAAGAGAATATCCAATTTGTTTGGTGCTGGTCGACCCCTGCGGTGGAGGGAGTGTAATTCTTTTAATCTCTGATCCTTCTTGCAAGATCCACTATCTCTTTTTCATCACCATTTATGGGACTGATTGAGCTGTCGAATTTGATTCACGTTTGAACACATTTTTATATGTTATGTTTTGTTTTCACTTTTGTTAGCACAACACACTTATTTACATACTTTTATTTGTGATAAATAGATATATAAACAATACATATTATATATATAGATATATATAGGTTTTAGATAAATATCTATATATATCTATATATATCTATATATCTATATTTGCAGTGTGTACTAAGTGGTGGCTGGTGCTTCATCGGTCGGGGGGCGGCAGGTGGACCTGACCATGTACACCTCCCCCCGTCCCACCAGCATGCTACCACGCACCAGCACACCACCACGCACCCATTCCCAGGGCTTCCCCTTCTGTCTCCTCCTCATATCCTGGCCTCCGTGTCACCCTCCGTCTTCTCCTCCTGGCCAATCGGGTCTTTGGACTCCCGGCCAATAGGGTCTCACGAGCCGCTTCCCCATTGGCCCGGAGGGGAAACAGGAAGACATTATTAATATATAAATATTAATTTGCTAATGTGACACAAGTGGGTGGGCCCAGGGTGCAGTGCTCTGTGCCCCGAGTCCCCTTTTTTTTAAGCCAATTAGAGCCTCAGGCCACTAGATGGATGTTAACAGAATATGATTAGAATTTGTGATGGTGGAGAAAATGCTTGTGACTTTTGTCCAACTATTGTTTTAAAAACAGACACCTTAATGTCAGTGCAAATATTAAAAATATCATGTACAGTACTCAACAGTGTTGTTAAAAGTGCACCAATACAGCTACAATAATCTTACATATTATTTTTTCACTGTGCGCACTCCAGGAAATATTGCTCCTGCATGTAAAGTGACTTTAAAATATTGATTGTAAATTTTGATTCCAAGCTATGCCACCAATTTGTTGGCATTCATTTAGCCACTGGGTTGAATGTCGGGCGGCATTCACCAGTTCAATAGAAATTTGCCTACATTTGGCTTGTGTGCACGGTAGCCGGTCGAAGGGTCAGTCGAAGGGCCATGACTGACAAAATCCTGCCAACCAGAACCAGAGTGGGGGGCCGTTCCCCTGTCAGAACACAAAAGCTCAGCAGGGGAGATCGCTGTACTAACATTGGATTGTTAGTACAGTGGCTCCTACCTGAGCTGTCAGGTTTTTATATTCATTCAACCCACTGGGTTGAGCAAAAGAAATAGTGTGTACAAGGCTTAAGGAAACCACATTTGTTAGTGAATAGCCCACTGTTACAGCTATGAGTATCACACACATGTGTCATGAATCATGTGAGGGTACATTTTGCTTCCTCATTCTTCTTTGCAGGCATTGATTTAATTGTGGACGTGCATATACCTTGGAAACTCAGGTCCAATGCGTGTACAAAGTGTAAAAATATTCAATCATTTTATTTTTCATTTAGCATTGTGCCATGTTTCCAGTTCACTTTCTCAATACAGGTTTGTCTTTTTCCTCCACAGGATAGTGACAATCTTTGGTGGGATGCCTTTACAACAGAATTTTTTGAAGATGATGCAACATTAACACTGTCATTTTGTTTAGAAGATGGACCAAAGAGATACAGTAAGTGATTTAAATGTTTCTTACTCGACATCTAGCACCGGTTGTGGATAGATTTTGGAGAGCTGACTCTACCATCTCGTACTTTTGGAGAGCAGTCCCCCGCTGCCCCTGAAGCCAAAACACCTTGTTAGTCTTTCTGAAACACCCCTTACATTTTTGTAAATATTTTATTATATATTTTCATGTGACAACACTGAGGAAATTACACTTTGCTGCAATGTAAAGTAATGAGTGTACAGCTTGTAGCACCTGTTCACCTGTAAAGCTCTGGTGAACTCCATGCCCAAGAGGGTTAAGGCACTGCTGGAAAAAAATTACATAACACAAACATATTGACACTTTGTGCCCAATTTTTTCACTTAGGGGTGTACTCACTTTTGTTGCCAGCGGTTTAGACAATAATGGCTGTGTGTTGAGGGACAAGGCAGACGCAGGTGCTAGTACAGTATGGTCATGGGTGGGAGGGAGAAGTGCAGGGTAGGCTGCACCCTCTGTGATCACCATCTATTCCTGGGTGCACAAATGAAGATGCACACTGATGATCTTGCTCCAAGTAAGGTCGTGTACACACCAGCAAACATGTACGATAAAACCGGTCCGCCGGACCGTTTTCACCGTACATGTCTGCCCGGGGCTTTCTGTACGATGGCTGTACTAACCATCGTACAGAAAGCTGCGCGTAAACAATACGCGTGGCGTGTCCGCGGTGTCGCCGCATCGATGACGCGGTGTCGCCACGACAATGACGCGGCGATGTGGGCGGGCCTGCCAGTTAAATGCTTCCACGTATGCGTCGAAGTCATAAGTCAGACCAGTTTCAGCAGACATGTTTGGTCGTCTGTACGGGGCCTAAGAGCGTTGAAGCCACCTACAGTGTGTGGAAGCTTTGAAGGAATGGAGGGGATGAGATCAGTGGAGGAAGGGGATGTTCAGTAGTGGGGTATGGGTGGGAGTAGTGCAGAGGTCAGAGCTGAGAAGGGGTAGAAATGAGAATGGGGGGTGCAGAGGTAAGGGCCTGTAAAAGAGACTTGAACCCTGTGCTTTGTACGTAGCGAACCTCTGAACCCATGGACTAAGCTATTTATCTGTCTCGTTCTGCACATAGTGCACCCCTGAACTCTGCATTGTGTACATAATGCACTCCTAAACTCTGCACTCTGTAAGGAGCGCTCTCCTGAACTCTGCACCCTTGAACCCTGCAATCTATAAACAAAGCACTCCTGAACTCTGACATTTGTGTGTAGAGCACCCATGAATCCTGCACTCTGAATGTAGTACACCCCTGAACACTGTACTCCATGTGAAGCACAACCTTGAATCCTGAACTCTGCACTCATTATGTAGTGCACTCCTGAACTCTACACTCTGTACACAGCACACTCCCGATCTCTGCACTATGTATGTAATGCACTCCTGGTATTTAATGCCCCTTTAAGACCCTGCCAAACCCACCATTTAATGTGATTTGGCAGGAAGGAGGGGCATGGTTGAGTTGCTTGAACATATTCTCTGGGGGAAAAGCAAAGAGAGAGAGAGAGAGAGAGAGAGAGAGAGAGAGAGAGAGAGAGAGAGAGAGAGGGGGGACTTTCATGGTAATGTTTGTAGACCAAATACAATTTTTTTTTTCCAAAACTGTTGTGGAGACAGATCATGAAGATATTTTACCAGTTCCAGGTATGCTCTTTCTAGTTTAGATATTCACTGTAAATTCTTAGGCTGTGTTGCACACTGACAATATTTTCAAAGTAAATGTAAAGCATCTGAATTATTCAGCTGAATACTGTTTTAAGGTAACTCGCTAATTTGCACTTAAAAGTAGAGCTCCTGTATAGGACATGACAGTATAGAGTAGGAAGCAAAGAAACTGATTCAAGTTTGTGAGTTTTTAACCTGTTGTTTTATATTTGTGTTTTACTATTTATATAAAATCTTTATTTTACAAATATACATGTAAGGGTGACATTGCTTTTAAGAAACATTATGGGTTTTCTACAGAGCAGAGCGTTACCTGTTTGCTTTCACAATCTCTCTTTCTAATTGAAAGTCTGTACATAGAAGACCGGCAGGGGAAGGGAAATGGAATGAGCTATTTACCTTTCTCTTTCACAGGTGTATGTACATTTCAGTTTAAGCTATATTAGCAAAGCAGCTTAGACTGTAATTGACATGTGACAGGAGCATGTAACTCCACCAGTTCATTTGTAATATTTTAAAAATTCTAATTGAGTTATTTATAAAGCTGTGTACACACAGAGGCAACAAATGCAGGTATTTCCTATATACTATTTTAAACAGAAAGCGATACTATTATTGATAATGCTAAAGCAAACCACCAAGTTACAGGTATTATGCAATCTAAAAACGTTATGCTATGTTTGGAAACTTTCCAGAAACTGGACATTGTTCTGTTGCTGAATGAATGGGAATCTGTAACCAGCTTGGGTATAAGATTACTATAAAAAAAATTGTCTATGACTTAAAGTGATTGTAATAAATAAAACAAATATATATATATAACAAACATGTCTATACTTGCGTGCTCTGTGCAATAGAATTGCACAGAGCGGCCGCGAACCTCCTCTTTTCGTGTCCCCCTCCTGTGTTCTGTCAAAAGAGCCAACTCGTTAAATCTCCAATTACGTCACTTCCAGTGACACTCTAGCATCAGTAATTGCAGATTTAGATGACTTGGCTGTTTTCACAGAACATCGACAGCATATACACTAACAGTAAACTATAAAATTAAAGAACATTGGCCCAGATTCACATAGAACTGCGGTGGCGTAACGTATCGTAGATACGTTACACCGCCGCAAGTTTTCATCGCAAGTGCCTGATTCACCAAGCACTTGCATGAAAACTTACGCCGGCGGCCTCCGGCGTAAGCCAGCGTAATTCAAAGGGGCGTGTGCCATTTAAATTAGGCGCGCTCCCGCGCCGGACCTACTGCGCATGCTCCGTTTTGAAATTCCCGCCGTTTTTTGCGCGAAGTGACGTCATTTTTTCGAACGGCGACATGCGTAGCGTACTTTCGTATTCCCGGACGTCTTACGCAAGAACAAAACATTTTAAAATTTCGACGTGGGAACGACGGCCATACTTTATACAGCACATACGTGAGCTGTGTAAAGTTAGGGCACCTAAAACGACGACTAACTTTGCGACGGGAAACTAGACTAGCAACGACGTAGCGAACACGAAAAACCGTCGTGGATCGCCGTAACTACTAATTTTGCATACCTGACGCTGGTTTACGACGCAAACTCCCCCCAGCGGCGGCAGAGGTATTGCATCCTAAGATCCGACAGTGTAATTCAATTACACCTGTCGGATCTTAGGGCAAACTATGCGCAACTGATTCTATGAATCAGTCGCATAGTTAGGAAGACCCTAAAACAGAGATACGACGGCGTATCAGGAGATACGCCGTCGTATCTCTTTTGTGAATCTGGGCCGTTGTTAGTTCGTCTGCTACTAACCAACAAAATGACCGCCTCCGAGTGGCGACAACTTTTTTACTCCTTAGCCGGTGTGCTTCAATTGACACATTGTCACTGGCTTTGATTGACAGCACTAAGAGCCAATGGCTCCCGATGCACCAGCAAAGCCAGTGAGACCAGGAAGTGAGCGGAAAGAAGAGCTGCAGATGTGTATGGCTCTGGTTTAAATGAGGGCTCAGGTAAGTAAAAAGGGGGGGTGGTGAGGGGGAACCTGACACCCAAACATTTTTTACCTTAATGCAAAGTATGCATTAAGGTAAGAAAATATTTAGGCTTTACAGCCACTTTAAGCTAGTGTTACCTTCCATACTAATTAATGTGGATGGAGGAAGTTCCACTGCAGCCTGTTGCCTGCTGCCTGAATACCTAAACAATGACTGCACCTGAAAGAGTGGCGTCACTGTTCGTCTGATAATATTCCACCCGGCTTAGGCCCCGTACACACGGTCGTTTTGGTCCGATGAGAATGAAGCGAAGTTCATTTTCATCGGACCAAATCGACCGTGTGTATAGGCTATCGGTCTGTTTTCCTTCAGTCCAAAACATGCTTCAAAACCAAACCGATGGAGCGCTGCCCCATCGGACCAAACTGATGGTTAGCACAGAAAAGCATCGGTTCAAAACCCGCACATGCTCAGAATCAAGTCGACGCATGCTTAGAAGCATTGAACTTCGTTTTTTTCAGCATGTCGTGTGTTTTACGTCGCCGCGTTCTGACCCGATCGGATTTTGAACTGATGGTGTGTACACACATCAGACCATCAGGCCACTTCAGCGGTGAACCGATGAAAGCGGTCCGTCAGACCATTCTCATCGGTTTTGTCCGACCGTGTGTACGGGGCCTTAGTCAATTTTTAAATCAACATTGAAGTGCAGACAGGGCCACCTACGGCTCGAATTTTAGCCAGTTCAGAAGGAGTTGTTGGAAGTTTGAGCTGTGTATGGTTAGCTTGATTGCTACACACCATGCCACAGCAGGCAGTAATGGACCAAGGGTTTTTGCTAACAGTAACCCAAAGACAAATGTTTGGTTATAAATTGGATCTCTTCAGAGTCTCCATGAGCTTTTATCTGTGGGTAACTTACTTGTAATAGAAGTATATCACTAGAAAAACAGCTCTTTCCACTGGCTTGTGGGCTAAATTGCTTTTATAAACATGTGGTTTTCATGCAGAATCCAGTCTTCACAGTTCATATAACAGATGGCAGCCAATAACGCAAGTTTCACACTTTGAGGTATTAATTTTACTCATAAAACATTCTAAATAAAATGTACAAGCAGGACTTGTTTGTTATTTAAAAATACATAAATCTACATTCTAATAATTATTTACTGGTTGTAGATAGCACATTTACAGAATGTAACATTTTACAAATAAAAAAAACAAATGCTCATTTATCATCTGACTAGCGTGGTCACACTGACCTTTAGGATGGTGACCAGTTCCCTTTCAAATACTGAATCGGGACCAATTGTGTTGTGAGCCAATTAAGCTGAAAGTGTATTTTTGGATTCTCGGAGGAACACAGCCACACAAACATAGAGAGAACATAGAACTGGAAATTAATACTGTTCTTATCACAGTACAGCTAAAATATAAGCCACTCAGGTATGCTCATGTAGCCTCCTAAAAAGTAGAGGCATTCAGAAATTATTGGAATATATATATATATAGGGGTAGATTCACATAGACTTACGACGGGCATATCAGTAGATACGCCGTCGTAAGTCCGAATCCCCGCCGTCGCAACTTTAAGCGTATGCTCAAACTGAGATACGCTTAAATGTTGCTAAGATACGACCGGCGTAAGTCTCCTATGCCGTCGTATCTTAACTGCATATTTACGCTGGCCGCTAGGGGCGTGTACGCTGATTTATGCCTAGAATATGAAAATCAGCTAGATACGCCGATTCACGAATGTACGCCCGGCCGTCGCAGTAAAGATACGCCGTTTACGTAAGGGTTTTTCAGGCATAAAGTTATTCCACCAAATACATGGCGCAGCCAATGTTAAGTATGGCCTTGGTTCCGGCGTCGAAATTTGAAAATTTTACGTCGTTTGCGTAACTCTTCCGTGAATGGGGCTGGCCGTAATTTACGTTCACGCCGAAAGCATGACAATTTGCCGACGTCATTTGGAGCATATCGCACTGGGATACGTCCATGGACGGCGCATGCGCCGTTCATTAAAAACGTTAAATACGTGGGGTCATCAGATTTTACATAGAACACGCCCCCAACCAGCCTATTTTGAATTAGGCGGGCTTACGCCAGCCCAGTTAGACTGCGCCGCCGTTAGTTTCAGCGCAAGTTCTTTGTGAATACAGGACTTGCTTCTCAAACTAACGGTGGCGTAGTGTATCTGAGATACGCTACGCCCGCCTAATTCTACCTGAATATAGCCCATAGTATACATCTAAAGTCTGCACCAGAAGTAATGCAAAAGTGGGCATAACTTTTTTATTAATGACATAGGTCATTTCAATTTCACACATTGGTAGAATCAGGTCGGTGCAACACACAAATCCCCCCCCCCCCCCAGGTCTGCACTTCCCCCATATAGTCCCCCCACACTCAGCCCCTCCGCGACTTCCTCGGCTTCTCCTCCTGGCCAGCCCGATCCGCCTCCTCTTCTGATTGACCAGGAGGAGAAGCCGGAAGACAATAGCGAATATTGATTCGCTAGTGTCACAAGTGGGTGGGTTCGGGGTGCAATGCTCTGCACCCCGAGCCCAACCTTTTTCAAGCCAGTTAGAGCCTCAGGCTCTAATCATGTGTCTTGAAAAAAAACTCATAGAAACCTATGACTCTGGTGCCCTGCATACACCCCTGAATACAACCTGGGGGTGGGGGGGCGGCACCCCTGTGCCATCATTGCGTTCTTGAATAAGGAGGGGGGCGAGCTGTCTGACATCCACAGGTGGCTACAAAATGTTTATGGAGGTGACAACATTGACAAGAGCAAAGTCTGGTGTAATGGTGTAATCTCTGTAAAAAATGATGTAACCTTCTGTGGATGTTGGACAGCCTGTACCCAGGGGCGGACTGCCCATTGAGGCACTCGGGCACTGCCCGGGGGCCCCATACCACTAGGGGGCCCCATCAGGGTTGCCAGGCTCAGTAAAAACAGGTACAGTTTGTAAAAATCTGTGTTTTTTTTACATCTGTCCCTGATATGTCCAAAACCGACATACTTTTGATGTGAAAAGTTAAAAAGAAGAAGTACGGCGCAAAAACCTGCAAACGAATGTGAGACCCTAATGTTTAAACACAAGGTATGAAATAAATAAATGAATACACAAAATACATAAAAATGGCCTGAATACAGGCAACAAAAAACCCGTAATAAAATGTTAAGCCAATCCCCGACGACGTCATCTTGTGACGAAATGCGTAGGTGTGGCCTGCGTCCCGACGCTATCACATCTCCTACACAGTAAGCAGAGGCAGCGGGAGGACACAAGAAGACGCCGAGATTACTCGCACATACAAGTGGATGTCCATTTCAATGCGCACAATGCCGACATTTCTGTAAGTGCATTACTTTTTAATAAATCACCCTGTTTTAGCAATTTTACACTTTGGGGATCTTTTATTTTCTCTCCCTTCTGAGACATATGTGAAAACTATATCCAGGACTCAGGAACCGCATCCCCCCATGTCTTGCTGGGAGACTTTAAACAAATCTTGTGTCCATACTGACCGCTGTTGTGGTCATTTGTTCTGGTAAGAAGACTACAACACTGTCACTTGGGTGTTCTATCTGGTGGACAGATCACATGGATTTCTTTTGATGTCACATTTTGAGTTTACCATTAGTGATTCACCGATTTACACTGGAAAATTCATTCTTTGGACTTATAATATATTCACTGTTCCCTCACTTGATATGTTTGGACTTTGTTATCACTAAGATCCTTTTAGATTCATATTACAGGTTTTTTGTTGCCTTTTTTCAGGCCATTTTTTATGTATCTTGTGTATTCATTTATTTATTTCATACCTTGTGTTTAAACATTAGTGTCTCACATTCGTTTACAGGTTTTTGCGCTGTACCTCTTCTTTTTAACTTCTCTATAAATTTGTATCTATAATTTTTGGTACTTGGCAGCACTTACGAATTTTTTCAGCGCAGTGTTTTTTCTTATAGAAATTTATTTTCTTTGAAAAAGGTTTTTTATTTTTATGTGAAAATCCCGAGATTTTAGATGCCCCGCCTCTGTACTGCTTCCTGGCTTGGTGGCCATCTGTAAGCCCGGGGGCCCCATAATCCTCTATTGCCCGGGGGCCCCATGAGTTGTCAGTCCGCCCCTGCCTGTACCCCTCCTTCTTCAAGAACTCAATGATGACACATTGCTTCTGTATGTAATCCATTATTTACCTGCAATGAAAAAGAAGAAGAGTTACTCTACCAACATGTGAACTTTGAACGACCTATGTACGTTAATAAAAATGTTATGCACGCGTTTGTATTACTTCTGGTATAGACCTTACATTTATGTATGTATCTATAAATATACAGCAAGGGAAAAAGCATTTGATCCCCTGCTGATTTTGTACGTTTGCCCACTGACAAAGAAATGATCAGTCTACAATTTTAATGGTAGGTTTTTTTTAACAGTGAGAGACAGAATAACAAGAAAAATATCCAGAAAAAGGCATTTCAAAAAAGTTTTAAATTGATTTGCATTTTAATGAGTATAAAAGGTAATTTGCAACTTTGCAAAACACGACTTAGTACTTGGTGGCAAAACCCTTGTTGGTAGTCACAGAGGTCAGATGTTTCTTGTAGTTGTACACATCTCAGGAGGGATTTTGTCCTACTCCGATTTGCAAATCCTCTCCAAATCATTAAAGGGGAGGTTCACCCTAAAAACGACTTTCTCTTATTATATTTGCCCCCCACATTACAATACAATTATGCCTATTAGTTTTTTTTTGATGCTGTACATACCTTGATACAGCATATTCACCCGTGGCTTCCGGGTTGCAAGTCCCGCGGGAGTGGGCGTTCCTAACATGCTGGTGATTGACGTTTTGACAAAAAACGAGCTCCTCCCCGTCGCGTAAGCTGCATCACGATTGGTGAAAGGAGCCGAACGGCGATGCGCAGGCGCAGTATAGCGCCGACTCGCCGTTCGGCTCCTTTCGCCAATCGTGACGCGGCTCACGCGACGGGGGGAGCTCGTTTTTTGTCAAAGCGTCAATCACCAGCATGTTAGGAACGCCCACTCCCGCGGGACTTGCAACCCGGAAGCCACGGGTGAATATGCTGTATCAAGGTATGTACAGCATAAAAAAAAAACTAATAGGCATAATCATATTGTAATGTGGGGGGCCAGTGTAATAAGAGAAAGTGGTTTTTAGGGTGAACCTCCCCTTTAAGGTTTTGAGGATGACGTTTGGTAACTCGAGGTCATAGGCAGCATTCCTCCTTCTCCAAACTCGGCTAGTAGAGTTGATGCCAAAGAGCTATATTTTGGTCTCCTCTGACCATAACACTTTCACCCAGTTCTCTTCTGAATCATTCAGATGTTCATTAGCGAGCTTCAGACGGGCCTGTACATGTGCTTTCTTGAGCAGGGGGACCTTGCAGGCGCTGCAGGATTTCACTCCTTCACGGCGTAGTGTGTTACCAATTGTTTTCTTGGTGACCATATACAAGCTACCTTAAGATCATTAACAAGATTCTCCCGTGTAGTTCTGGGCTGATTCCTCACCATTCTTATGACCTTTAGAACTCCACAGGGTGAGATCTTGCATGGAGCCCCAGCCCGAGAGAGATTGACAGTTATTTTGTGTTTCTTCCATTTGCAAATAATCGCACCAACTGTTGTCACCCTCTCACCAAGCTGCTTGGCGATGATCTTGTAGCCCATTCCAGCCTTGTGTAGGTCTACAATCTTGTCCCTGACATCCATGGACAGCTCGTTGGTCTTGACTATGATTGAGAGATTGAAATCTGATTGATTGAACGATTGATTCTGTGGACTGGTGTCTTTTACACAGGTAACAAGCTGAGATTAGGAGCACTCCCCTTAAGAGAGTGCTCCTAATCTCAGCTTGCTACCTGTATAGAAAACACCTAGGAGCCAGAAATCTTGCTGATTGATAGCATATCAAATGCTTATTTCACTCATTAAAATGCAAATTAATTTATAACTTTTTTTAAATGCTTTTTCTCTGGATATTTTTGTTGTTCTGTCTCTCACTGTTAAAATAAACCTACCAATAAAATGATAGACTGATCATTTATTTGTCAGTGGGCAAACATACAAAATCAGCAAGGGATTAAATACTTTTTCCCTCATTGTATGTGTATATATATATATATATATATATATATATATATATATATATATATATATATATATATATATATATATATATATATATATAGTAGTAACATAAATAATCCAATAAAAATGCTCAGTAATTCCAATGGATCTTCACCACCATCCAACACCTTGGAAAGTGATCTTGCAATTTAACACCACCACCAAAGGCTGAAAAGGGGCTTGCTTAACAGATCAAATGGAACTCTCATTACAAAAGGTCAGATGAGATTGGGCTCCAAACCCAGCCAGGGCCTTTTGAATCCAGTAAGTCTTCTAGACAAGGGACATTGATCCTGCTCATAGGGCGAGCATAACGGTTCCCCAAAATAAAGAAGACTTTGCATAGTGTAAAATCCTCAGAGCTTTTATGAACGTAGAAATTGCACTTACAAGATGTCATGTAAGAACGCCTTAATGCTTATATGTAGGCCGGCACACAAAGGAAAAAAAAAAAACATCTTTCCAGGTCACGAGTGTAACGGTGTCGTCACATACGGCACAGAGACTCTCTGTGTGACTGGCAGGTGCTAGTATTAACCACTTAAGACCCGGACCAATATGCAGGTAAAGGACCAGACCCCTTTTTGCGATTCGACACTGCGTCGCTTTAACTGACAATTGCCGGTCGTGCGAACGTGGCTCCCAAATAAAATTTGCGTCCTTTTTTCCCACAAATAGAGCTTTCTTTTGGTGGTATTTAATCACCTCTGCGGTTTTTATTTTTTGCGCTATAAACAAAAATAGAGCGACATTTTTGAAAAAAATGCAATATTTTTTATGGCATTTTTATTAATATTTTTTTTTTACTACTAATAGCAGCGATCAGTGATTTTTTTTGTGACTGCAACATTATGGCGGACACATCGGACAATTTTGACACATTTTTGGGACCATTGTCAGTTTCATAGCAAAAAGTGCTATAAAAATGCATTGATTATTGTGAAAATGACAATTGCAGTTTAGGAGTTACCACTAGGGGGCACTGTAGGGGTTAAGTGTGACCTCATGTGTGTTTCTAACTGTAGAGAGGCGGGGCTGAACTTGTGACATCACTGATCGTCTTTCCCTATATCAGGGAACAGACGATCAGGGACCACGACTGTGGAACGCTCTCCCAACCACCATCCGTTTGGAGGGGGACCACTTGGCCTTCAGGAGAAAGATTAAAACCCATCTCTTCTGAGGTCAAGGAGTTTCACCCACGAAAGGGTTACAGCGCCCAGAGGCGATTCAGTTTGCATGTGCTGCGCTATATAAGTTTTTCACTCACTCACTCACTCACACTGCTACTGTGAAGAACGGGGAAGGTGTCTTTACACACACCTCTCCTCGTTCTTCAGCTCCTGTGACCGATCGCGCCCGCGTCTTGTCTGACTATAGGAATCCCCCTGATGAATCACGTGACCCTGTGACATAATGCATAGGGGAGGGGCAGATTTGGTTGACAAGACGCTTTTGTATCATCCAAGGAGAGGCACAATGCTGCAGCATTGTGGATTTTATTTCATATACGCTGTAAACAGTTGGTGCCAGGGCCGGATTCCTGACAAGGCCACCGAGGCCAGGCCTCGGGACGGCAGTGGGTGCAGGGGCGGCGCCGGGCAGAGACTGCTGTGTCACGGAGCTCACTCTGAAAAGTTTGGGCGCGCTGTGATAAAAGTCCCACCCTCCACCTAGACCAGCTCGTGTGATAGAGGCAGTGTTCTGTCTATCACACAAGCTGGTCTAGGAGGACAGCGGGACTTTTATCACAGCGCGCCCAAACTTTTCACTGTGAGCTCTGTGACACAGCAGGAGCAGGAGATGCCCGATGTGCGTAATGCACACACAGACTGGTGAGGCTACATTGTTTGGCACAGTAAGGCTGCAATGATGGTGAGGGAGGCTGCAATGATGGTGAGGGGGTCTGTAATGATAGTGAGGAGGGCTGTAATGATGGTCAGGGGGGCTGTAATGATGGTCAGGGGGACTGCAATGAGGGCACAATAAGGCAGCAATGATGGTGAGTGAGGCTGCAATGAGGGAACAGTAAGGCGGCAGTGATGGTGAGGCTGCAATGAGGACACGGTAAGGCTGCAATGATGGTGAGGAGGCAATGATGGGTACGGGTTGGGGGACTTTCAGTTTTTTTCTGGGCGGGGGGCTGCATTGAAGGACCCAGCCTTGGGGCGCAAAGGGAGTATATCCGGGCCTGGTTGGTGCACTGAAGCACCCATTGAATGTGAGTCTAATGCACATATTTTAATAAATGATATTATGTTTAAAATCATATAAGCACTATATGGAGCTCTCTTTTTTTCCACATATATCGAGTCATAATGGAGGAACATTGACAGAGCAGAAAGGAGGAAAACATGACCTGTTGGTCCAGAGTGACTAAAAGCTAATTTTGACCAAACTTAATTGTAAGGTCACACATCTTAGGCCTCTTTCACACGGAGCAGACCGTTTTTGTGTCCGCTCCGTGTGTGTCCGTCGGCTCAGCGGGGATCATCCGTAATCCCCGCCGAGCTGTGGGCGGACAGGGCGGTCCCCGCACACTGTGCAGAGACTGCCCTGTCTTTCCTTCGCTCTCCCCTATGGTGAATCGGATGAAGATGGACCGTCTGTCCGTCTTCATCCGATCCGTTCCGCCGGACGGAAGAAAAATAGGGTTTTCTTCCGTCCGAAAAACCGGATCCCGACGGACGCGGATGGTTGCGTACGTTAGCGGATGCTCCATCCACTAACGGACACAATCCCATAGGGAAGCATTACAAGTCCGTAAACGGACTTGTAATAAACGGACGAACGGTCCGCTAATGTGAAAGGGGCCTTAAGGTGAGCACATTTCTAATGGTGGAGCACTGTGGTGAATTCATATGAGACATTGCAAGACCCTGACAATCACAGGCATGACTCCTAGAGGCAGAGGCATGATGGGATTTGCAGTTTCACCACATCTGGAGTGCCAATATTGCCTACCCCTGATCTAGTTGGTGGCTTTGGGCAAGTTGCTCAAGTTTTCAATAAAAACATATTGATACATCAGGCCCTTTGTGATTCACTTATTTCTTCATTATGTTGTATTCTGGTCTCTCACACCTTTTCCAACCTTTAGTTGAGTGATTATGCGTGATCTTTACACATAAGGGCTCCCTCTATGTACAGTAACGGCTGCAAAAGACCTTTTTTTGTTAATTTGTTCATTTAAAATTGCCCTTTTAATAGTTTACTACATAAGCAAATTAAGATTACCATAAGCAGCATACATTTTTTTTTTCTTCATACAAACCAATCTGAGATGAACGTTACAATATGGTGGTTGTACAATGAAAATATATGAAAAAAAAACCTATGTTCTATATGCTATAAAACTGTATAAAGTCCAGTGGATTTATGCAGTATAGCATTGGTTTTTTGAAATGTATGCATTTTATAGCAGTAAATAGTGCACACTGGGACCTGCTGGGCCTTCAGCCAATATTAGAAATTATTCACATGTGTGCTATTTTCCACTATGCATGTAACCAGTGTAGTAAATGTGACTATTATGTGTAGTTATGTGGAATACATTGTTTCTTTCTATGAAGAGCCATTGTTCTTATTCCTAATGAATGCTGTAACCGATTTAGAACCCAACAACAGTTGAAAAGAAAAAAATAGTATTTTTGGCATTGCTTATTAATATGGCTGATTCTACAACAGGAAAGCTAAGGTTTAACAAACTGCTTGCCCGTGACCCAACCAGTAGTCTGTTCATGTCTTCATAATCGAGGGGGGGGGGGGGTGTTATAAAGTACATCTATGCTCATCACTATTGTTGTGATGGATAAAGAAAGTGTAACCAAATGGCTAAAAATGCTTAGCTAAGTCTGAACTCAGATATCACATGACCAAATGCCTAGGCTTTTGGCCACATGATCGATAGAGCCACATTTACCTCAATAAAGATAAATATTTCACCCCATCTGTCATTGTTTGTATCTATTACAGCTGGTCTGTTAACATATTTTTTTTTTATTATTAAAAGGAACCTATAAAAATTTTAGGTCAGGTTTACTTTAAATTTTTTCAAGTTAATATTTTCATTTTTTTTAACCACTTAACCTCCCTGGCGGTATGATTCTGTCTGGAATTACGTACCAAAAGCGGTACAATTATTTTGCAAGGAAATTGGCGTTTTATACTGTAGGCCTGTAATTTTTAGAAATAACTCACTTAAATCTGACCAAGCAAGAGTCTTGTAGGCATCCCGGGTATGATTTTTTTTTTAAAACAAAATTATAAATTATAATATAATAAATAATTATAAATAATTATAACAAATAATAATATAATTATAATAAAAATTATTCAATAATGTAATCAACTCAAAATCACTGAAATTTGCAGTTGCAGAATTGTCGCTGTCATTATTTTTTTTTTTTTATGACGAATTTCCCCGCAAATCGCTATCGCACAATTCTGCAAGTGATTATAATTTATTATCGCTGTTTTCTAGCTGATCTAAAACCATTTTTGACATAAAGGGACACTTTTGGACAATCTACAGTTTTTAGGCAGAAATTAAATTTTTTATTACATAAAAGTACATGCAGGGCACTGGGCAGACCACTAGGGACAAGGGGGGTGTGTATTTTTTACATACAGTACTGTAATCTATAAGATTACAGTATACTGTATGTAAAGTGTTTGTTTACTTTTTTGAATTTGGCGCCGTTCTCCGTCCCCGTGCGTCGTAACGTCGCAGGGAACGGAGATCGGCGGCACACGGGGACTGTGAATCGAGCGAGGAGGTCCCGCTCGCTCACACAGCGGGGAGGCATCGCTGGATCCAGGGACAAGGTAAGTAAACCAAGCCTGTGGATCCAGCGAAAGGTAAGCCCGTCCAGCCCGAGCGTGACTCAGGGTTACCGATCCTAACATGAAAAACCAACCCCGAGTCAAGCTCGGGTTTACCGTCAGGGGGGTTAAGACCCGGACCATTATGCAAGTAAAGACCTGGCCAGTTTTTGCGATTCGACACTGCGTCGCTTTAACTGGAAATTGTGCGATGTGGCTCCCAAACAAAATTGGCGTCCTTTTTTTCCCACAAATAGAGCTTTCTTTTGGTGGTATTTGATCACCTCTGCAGTTTTTATTTTTTGCGCTATAAACAAAAATATAGCATCAATTTTTTATTTATTTTTTACTTTTTGCTATAATAAATATCCCGCGAACGGGTCACAGGAGCTGAAGAACGGTGAGAGGTGAGTGTAAACACACCTTCCCCGTTCTCCTCTGTGGCTTGTCACTGATCGTCTGTTCCCTGTTATAGGGAACGACGATCAGTGACATCACACGTCCAGCCACACCCCCTACAGTAAGAATCACTCCCTTAGGGCACACTTAACCCCTTAGCGCTTCCTAGTGGTTAACCCCTTCACTGTCATTGTCATTTTCACAGTAATCAGTGCATTTTTATAGCACGTTTCACTGTGAAAATGACAATGGTCCCAAAAATGTGTCAAAAGTGTCCGATGTCTCCGCCAAAATGTCACAGTCACGAGAAAAATCGCTGATCGCCGCCATTAGTAGTAAAAAAAAAATGCCAGTTCAGCTCCGGATGGTTTTACCCCCTTCCTGACCAGAGCACTTTTTGTGGTTCGGCACTGTGTCGCTTTAACTGACAATTGTGCGGTCGTTCGACGCTGTACCCAAACAAAATTTGCGTTCTTTTTTTCCCACAAATAGAGCTTTCTTTTGGTGGCATTTGATCACCTCTGCGGTTTTTATTTTTTGTGCTATAAACAAAAAAAGAGCGAAAATTTTAAAAAGAAAATAATATTTTTAACTTTTTGCTATAATAAATATCCCCAAAAGTTGGATTTTTTTTTTTTCGTCAGTTTAGGCCAATATACATTCCTCTACATATTTTTGGTAAAATACATACATTGATTGGTTTGCGAAAAAGTTATAGCGTCTCCAAACTATGGAAAAGATTTTTGGCATTTTTATGGCATTTTATGGCACTAGTAAAAAATCAGATCAGTGCTATAAAAATACACTGATTACTGTCTAAATGTCACTGTCAGGGAAGGGGTTAACACTAGGGGCCGATCAAGGGGTTACATGTGTGTGCCCTCTGCATGTTCTAACTGTGTGGGGTTGTGAGTGACTAGGAAAGAAGCCATATTGTCTTTCCTACTTCGTAGGAAGAAACAATATGGCTCCTCTCCTCTGACAGCACAGGGATTTGTGTGTTTATACACACAAATCTCTGTGCTGGCGCTCATGGCCAAAAACAGGTAGGACGTACCCGTACCTATTTAGAGATATTAAAGGGGTGGTTCCACCTAAAACTCATTTCTAGCAATATATTCGTAAGACCCGTTAAGCCAGCCTACCCGCAGTGTCTTTTTTTTTTTCCCCGTACATACCGAGATCTCGGGGGTCTCGTCCCTAGGCGGTGGGCGTTCCTATTTGATTGACGTTCCTCGGACGGGCGCATACGTGACGTCACGACTTTCCGAAAGAAGCCGAACGTCGCCGCGCAGGTGCCGTATAGAGCCGACTCTATACGGCGCCTGCGCGGCGACGTTCGGCTTCTTTCGGAAAGTCGTGACGTCACGTATGCGCCCGTCTGAGGAACGTCAATCAAATAGGAACGCCCACCGCCTAGGGACGAGACCCCCGAGATCTCGGTATGTACGGGGAAAAAAAAAAAGAAGCCAGCCTACCCGCAGTGTAACGGGTCTTACGAATATATTGCTAGAAATGAGTTTTAGGTGGAACCACCCCTTTAATTTTACCTACAGGTAAGCCTTATTATAGGCTTATCTGTAGGTAAAAGTCGCAAAGCGGGCTATACTACACACTTAATAGTTCCTTTACTACCACCTTTATAGCCCTAGCCAGTTATTTACTAACCCAAGTTCTGAAATCCTATGTGTTCCAAGACATATAGATTCTCAGAAGGACAATACAAAGCTAAAAGGGATAGGGTTTTTAATTTCTCATCTTCACTTATAATCACAGACTGGGCCATGCTGGATTTCTCAACCGCAGTATAGCCTGCAGAGAAGTCCAGGGCATGACGTGTTATCTGCTAGAAATGTCTAGATCAGAAAATATGCTAGAATTTCACATCCTTTGGTGGGTAATACTGTTGACATACTTGTTTACCTTTTAAACATAATTGTGTATGTCCTAGTGATGGACCAAACATACCTGGGTTCACTTCAAGTAGGTTCAATTAGCATTGCTAAAGTTTGGGTACTGAATCTGGACCCCATTGAAGAGCCAAATGTGAAACAATAGTAAGTCATTTTATAAGCTAGGCAAGGAATTGTCAAACAAATTGCACTGGAGGCTGGCCATTAACCACTTCAGCCCCGGAAGATTTTACTCCCTTCCTGACCAGATCACTTTTTGTGATTCTGCACTGTGTCGCTTTAACTGACAATTACACGGTCGTTCAATGCTATACCCAAACAAAAAGTGCATCCTTTTTTCCCACAAATAGAGCTATTTTTTGGTGGTAGTTGATAACCTCTGTTTCTTTTTTTTTTTTTTTTTTTTGCGCTATAAACAAAGTGTGCCAATTTTGAAAAAATAACAATATTTTTTACTTTTTTCTATAATAAATATCCCTATTTTTTTTTTTTTAAAACAAATGTCTTCATCAGTTTAGGCCAATATATATTCTTCTTCATATTTTTGGTATAAAAAATTGCAATAAGTGTATATTGTTTGGTTTTCACATGGAAAAGATTTTTTTTTTTTACTAGCAATTGTGATGATCTGATTTTTAGCGGTACTACCACATTGCGACGGACAGATTGAACACTTCTGACACATTTTTGGGACCATTGACATTTATACAGCGATCAGTGCTATAAATATGCACTGATTACTGTGTAAATGTCACTGGCAGGGAAGGGGTTAACACCAGGGGTGATCAAGGGGTTAACTGTGTGTTCTCGTCAGTGTGTTCTAACTGTATGGGAGTAGGACTGACTAGGAGAGGAGACAGATCCTTGTTCCTACTTAGTAGGAACACATGATCTGTCTTCTCTCCTCTGACAGGACAGCGATTTGTGTGTTTACACACACAAATCCCTGTGCTGGCTCTTGTGCACGCAATCACGCATGGCCGGCCACGCGTGTGCGCCCTCTGGCAGCTCTTAAAGGGACGAGATGTACGAGATATGTGCAAGATTTCACCCAGGAGAGCCATTGTGCCGCAGTAAATCTGCGTGAGCCGGTCTGGGACCGGTTAAAGATGATATGTACTAAAGTAAAAATTATTTTTAAATGTCAGTTTGGTCTGAAGCACACTCGCCATCCCCCCATCCCTGACCATGCCCCCTGTCGTGATGACCTGGTAAGGATTGAGGGAAGAACCCCACACATTTTTTTTTCCAGAATGGTGCCAGTTACAGTTCATCACTAGTTTTTAAGGACTCAATGGTGTCTGCACCCGCCAACATCCTTAACTACTACTGACATCAGTAAGCTGTTATATATAATAGAGGAGGTTCTTTTATTTTTATTTTTTTCTTAAAACCACTTCAGACTCCACCAACCAACGGGACTTGCTCACATTTTATTTGCTTGTAACGTCTCTGCTAAGGTTTCGTATCATTCGTGGGTTTTTTTTTTTTCTTTTGAATATTTTGTTTCATGTTTCCCTTTTTTTTTTTTTATTAACTTAGTTTTCATGAAGGGCGTCTTGTCATTTACACTTATCGCTTACATTTTAGAACTTACATATATATGAAAGACATCAATCCTAACATTCAGCCAGTGGGTTGAATTAAAAAAAAAAAAGTAACCAATTCTCCCATCCACACAGTCGCTGCACTATTGTATCCTGACAGTGGAAAGACTCCCCCTCAGTCAGAATACACAGCCATTGGCTGCAGCCGCTGATCGAGCAGCTTTTATCCAACAGGGTGGTTGAACAGAAGTCAATTTCTGTTCAACTGCAGTGACACTACATGGATCAAAATTAAGCCTGGCCCTAAGGCCTCCTTTAGTCTTCCTTGTTGTCTCACAAAACATTAAAAAAAAAAAACAGTAATCTGATTAGGAGATGAGGATACATACGTGGGTAACATTTCACAAATGGGTGGTCTGATCCTGAAAGATGCTATCCTAGCAAAATTCAATTAAAGATTTTTTTAATGGCTAAACTGGGGTTTGAAAAATATGAAGATTTGTATCTGCATACATAAACATACTTTTTCACTTGAGTTTATTAGAGGTTAATTGTATCACAGCCATGACCATAAAAGATAAAAATAGTAGCATGCAATGAATATAAAATACCAGTGCCAAATGAAAAGAGAGCCTTCACCAAGCAGTGATTGCATCGAAAACAGAGTTACACAATAACCTATTATAAAAGTAAATAGTCAGCCATTTCTATAAAAGAAAATCTCAATGCCAGGTCCCATTTAAAAATGTTTTCATTTATATGTGAGCATGTATACCACTTCACCATTTTTCTTTGCCTATTGTTTTTTACTCTGAAAAGGGTAAAAGATATCTGATGACAGACTGCAATTTTGCTGCTCCCTTAGTGTAAATACGTAAAGTTGTTAACCATACCTCCCAAAAGTCCTTTTTATGGAAAAGTAACAAAATCCAGGTCCGTCATGATGTGAAATTATGGTCCGTTTGGAGCAGAGTTGCACTAATCCGGGCTGGCCTAATTAAACACACACAGCCCCCCAGACACTATTTAGACAACTGTGTCTCCGGTCTAAATATATTATTTGTGCCCTACCATCCACTGAAAAATATTCATATAGTTTTTACTTGACATAATTTCAATTTAATTGCAGTGAACATTTCCCATGTGTTCACTGGAATCTACTTAAAGTTATTTACTACAGACTTGGAATATATATTTCCCAGCATGACCAACACATTTTTTATGTAATTCTGTAGTCTTAAAATTCACAAGAAACCAACACACACATAAGTGAACCAGTATTGTAAGGTGCTGGTGTGTGCCTCCTGTACCTATATTGCCTATGTAATGAACTTTCTGAAATCTAGAACAAAGGTCCACCATTGCATCCAATGTAGCATTTTCCAAATATAATCCATACATATGCACTAAATAATGGCCCTGTAATCAATTTTTTCATGAAATAATTTCTTCCTTCTTGTAAAGTCCTCCATGAACTCCCAAAACGTCTTTGTCGCCTTCACTTTCATTTTCGGGGGGGAATGAGCATTGCATGTTAGTTTCTCTTTGCACATTACAGACCCCATAGTCTGCCCTGGGAGCAAGCAAGAGAGGTTGGCTAGATTCCTACATACAGTGGGACCATTGACAATGATACTCTCTAACAGGAAGCAAAAATCAAATAAATTGGAGATTTGGAGAGCAAGAGCACTGAAATCTTACTTAAAGCGGAGCTCCACTGATAAAAATAAATATTAAAAGCCAGCAGCTACAAATACTGCAGCTGCTAACTTTTAATATTAGGACACTTACCTGTCCTGGAGTCCAGCGCCGTCTGCAGCAGAGGACGAGTCATTGCTCGTCACTGCCCCCCCCCGCCATCCTCGGTGAGGGAACCAGGAAGTGAAGCATTCCACCTTCACTGCACAGTTCCCTACGGCGCATGCGCGAGTCCCGCTGTGTACTGGGAGCCGAGTGTTCCCAGAACACAACGGGGGGGGGGGGGGGGGCGGGAGTTGACGTCATGCCCGCAGTCTGCCTGAGACTGTGCGGCCGGAAGTGGGTGCAAATGCCTGTCTTTAGACAAGTAGAGTCCAGGAAAGTCCACAGAATAGGTGGGTATCATCAGCACTTTTGCCTGTTGTATGAACCCCCGCAGCACTGAAAGATCACTACTGCGGGGGTATCTCGGGTGGGGGGGGGCAGGGGACTGAAGATTTCAACCTAACACGGTAGCCACCAGCACAAGGGACTCTTTTCATTCATTGTGAGTACCATCCTTGGTGCTGATTTTAAAAAAATCGACAAAATCTACAAACATAAGCTTTAAATCACCACAAATCATCAGCGAGAAAGCCTTGACACTTTTCTCAATACAACGCTTAGTCAGAAGGCATATGACTAAGTGTTCTAATGCAAATTGCATCAAGGCTGAAAACCCCCTGGTGCTCTACTCCATTCCTGGACTCTACTTGTGCATGCTGTTCTATACCCTGTTAAACATCTTAAAGGTGACAAAATAAGAGATTTTTCGTAAGGCAGTTTGCTGCAGGGAAATGAGACATATGTTAAATATGTACAAAATGGATTGTACATGCACAGGCATTAAAGAGTGCTGCTCTATTGAGAAAGAACCCTGTAAATTTGATACATTGAAAGATATAGCATTTCATTTAGCAGCTGATTGTAACTAAATTTCCCTCCTGTATTAACATACTTCCAGCATTTTAGCATGTGGGTAGCATATGCATCTATTTTGCTGTTGTTTTTAAAGGGGTGACAGCATAGATGTTTAAAGGGTACCTTCACTTTTGTGGGAAAAATATAGCAAAAAAAATATAGCATATACAGTAAAATTACTACACAAGCTAAGTTGTAATTTATTGTTATTAAAAATTACTTTTCAATCTGTAGTTGCTATAATTTTTTGTAAAATTCAATGCAATATGGTGTGGTTGGCTGAATAATTTTCCCAGAAGTCTCCATTAAGATACAAAGTCAAATTTTAGGCATCTCCTGCAAAAGGAATTTTAGTTTTGGTGAGATAGGGGTTGATTTAGTAAAGGAAAATAGATTGAGAACTTTTGCAGTTTCTCTAGAGCTTAGTAAAAGAGGCTGAGCTCTGCTGAGTTCCATCATCCAATCATGTTCAAGCAAAAATATATATTTTTTTTCATTTTCCTTGGGTTGTTTTGGTGTTCGTTGTAAAGTGAAAATGTACCTCATTTACTAAGCTCCGGGGCAATTTCACTTGTAGAGTGCAACTGCACTTTCAAACGTGTACAGTCTATTTGCTTTTAGTAAATCAATCCAATAATCTCCAAGGGTTAAATATTTCTAAAGGGATGCAAATCCTGCAGCTTTTTTTATTAGAACGTTAAGAATGCACCATGTGATTATAGCGAACCAGTCTCGGAACAGTAGCCTTCTGTTCAGACTCAGTTCGCAAATGACATGGTGAAACAATCAGCTATTTCATCACAGCAACAAAAGGTAGGAATCTGCTACAACGTTTGTTAAATCCCTGCAATGTACATTAAGGCTACTTTCACACTGGGGCAGCGGGTCCATTAGCAGTAAAGCGCCGTTGGTTTTAGCGGCGCTTTACCGCTGTTTAAGCGGCGCTTTTCTGCCACTAACAGGGCTCATTTTACTTTTTTTACTTTCAGGCATTCTGGAAGCGCTGCTCATTCATTCCAATGGGCAGGGGCAGTGTAGGAGCCCTGTATACAGGGCTCCTACACCGCCCCAAAGATGCTGCTTGCAGGACTTTTTTTCCCATCCCGCAAGTGCAACGTCCCAGTGTGAAATCATGCAGGCTTTCACACTGGGGAGGCATGAGAGGCAGTTTTCAGCTATTTTTAGTGATAAAATGCCTGAAAACTGTTTCAGTGTGAAAGGGGTCTAATCACCATGGGGAATTTGATTATAACAAAAACGGAGGGATGTCTGATGCTGCAGCAGCAAACCTTAAACTCCAACACAACCCAAAACGAGGATGGCTCACAAGAGACTGGCAGTCTCAATATATAGGAGGAATAAGAGTAATTAAGACTTGTGGCTGCAGTGTTAGACATTCTCTTGACAAAGTAATTTTGGGACGAAACAAGTTGGGGCGGAGCCTGATGCTGTCAGCAGAGTGGTGCTGTGATCGGTCCTTTCGTTTTGCAAATAGTGGTGAGCTGAGCAGTCGGTGGCTGACAGAGGTCTCAAGCTCTGTTTAAGCGGACTCATGCAGCTTCCACCTGCATCTGATGCCCCGTACACACCATCACTTTATGTGATGAAAAAAAACGACATTTTCTGTGAAGTAAAAAATGACGTTTTTGAAACTTCAATTTTCAAAGACGAAGTTGCCTACACACCATCGTTTTCTCACAATGTTCTAGCAAAGCGAGGTTACGTTCACCACGTTTTTCCATTGAAGCTCGCTTCATAAGTAGCTTCTAGGCATGCGCGGGTGAAAAAACTTCGTTTTAAACAACGTTTTTGCTACACACGGTCAATTTCTGTGAAGTAAAAGTTGACGTTTTGAAAAACGACACATAAAATTGAAGCATGCTTCAATTTTTTTTGGTCGTTTTTTAGAAGACATAAAACGACGTTTTCCCCCACACACGGTCAATTAAAGTGACGTTTTTAAAAACGTCATTTTTTTTCATCACATAAAGTGATGGTGTGTACGGGGCATTAGACTACATGATATGCTTATAATCTGCTCAATCTTTGTGAGTAAGTTTTTTAATTCACAATAAAGTGGTTATAATTATGGGATCACACTATTAAAAACCTCTTTTCTACATAACGTATTCATCCATCACAGGGTTTGGAGCCACTGTGAGTGTAGGCAGTGGAAGATTACTCCCTAAGAATGTATCCAAGTGGTGTGAGATAATCTTCCCATATGCTGTTTATTCTGTGCTTGCCTATCTTTAATTAGATTGGCCTGCACTTCTGGTGAGTGTTGTACTTGAGTGTGATGAAGGGATCACTGTGGGTCGAAACTTGTCACCTATTGCAGACTCACTGGGAGAGATTTACTAAAAATGATGCACACTTAGTCTGGGACACTGGTGCACAAGGAATCTGGTGCAGCTGTGCATAGTAACCAATCAGCTTCTAGGTTTTATTTTTAAAGCTCAATTGAGCAAGCTGAAGTTATAAACTGGCTGGTTACTATGTACAGCTGCACCAGATTCCTTGTGCACCAGTGTCCCTCACACTGTTTTTTATGTATACAACACGATTTTTTTATGCACACGTTTTATGAAGTATTTATGCACTTATGTTAGAAATATTTTTCTGTATAATTACAAGGTTCATTGGGACATGTTGGAGTACTTTAAAGGTCATTAGTATTTATATGTGATTTGCACTGTGCAAATTCATGTGAGTTTAGATTTATGTTTGGCACTATATATATATATATATATATATATATATATATATATATGTGTATGTATATATATATATATATATATATATATATATATATATTTGTATGTATATATATATATATATATATATATGTATATATATATATATATCTATACTGTGTATATATAATATTTTTTTATCTATTTTCCACTTTTGATTGCACTGAATATTATTTTGGAGGTTTTTGAACACTAGCGGTGCACACTATGAAGGACCTATAGTATATTAAAAGGATTTTCCTATGTTCACAGTTTTTAGGGATTTGTCTAGTATAGCAGCAACTGGTTTTCACCATTCATATACATACATTGCACATGGTATTTATATTAACATTTGTTTCTGCAGCTGAAAGTGAAAAATGTAACATTGCTTTTCCTACCACTGTTAAATGTGACAGTTCAGCTCCGGACTGCTGGTTGTTAAGGAACTGGCACCTGCCTGCATCCTAACAACCACGACTCATGCTGTCAGAAAGATGTAAACAAAAGAGCCGACAGTGCAAAACAAAAAGAAAATCATACCAGGCCTCTTATGATTTGGCAGGACCTGGCTCCTTAATAACCAGCTAGTAATTTATTACATTCCATCTCTTCTGAGGGCCCAGGGAATGGATACCAAGCACCCAGAGGCGATTTAGTTTGCATGTGTTGCGCTATATAAGTTTCTCACTCACTCATGGCACTACCTGCCTGAAGTTTGCATGTTATTCCTGTGCCTGCATGGGTTTACTCTGGTTTCCTCCCATGCTGGTAGATAAAGTGGCCCTAGTATGTGTATGCAAGAATGTGAGTTAGTGCCCCTAGTTGGTAAGCTCCTTGAGGGCAGTTACTGATGTACATGTACTATATATATATATATATATATATATATATATATATATGTATGTAAAGTGCTGTGTGAATTGACAGCGATGTATAGGTACCTGGTTTTATTAACCCCCTGCTCTGCTTTTGAATTTGCAAATGGACAAACATTTAATGCATTTTGGTTATTTTTTACATAACACTTTTTATCAAACTTTTTAAATAATATTTTTACAAATTGTAATGATTTCTAACAATGCATCTGTGTGCAGAAAGAGAGAGGTACAGCGCCATCTTCAGACTGGAGAAGTTTTACCATACCGAATAGGTTCTTGGTCATTAGTCGGAGGCTCATGTATGTCAGTGAGAGTGCGATTTCAGAACCAGGAAAGCGCACAGGTGCGCACATTAAGATAAACCTGCAAAAGTAGATTTATTTTCTCACGGCATGGGCAAATGTACCTGAAAGAGTTGATTTCCAGACTGGACTGTAGAAGCCAAGCAGTTGATAATATACTGGTGTATATCAGTAGATTTGTTTTTCTCACAAAAATATACTGATTCTTTAGGTGTCTAGATGACTCGTTTGTCTTTTTTTAGCTGCATTATAACATGCAGTAATGGACTGTCAGTAAATTCATACCATTGATCCCTGTACGATGTTTTCTGTTTGTCTCAGACACTAAAAGTAAGGATATAATATTGCTGGAAAGCATTATCTCATCAGTCATAAAAAATGCAAACTTTCCATCAATTATTCCAGAACCCGACCATAACAGATCAGTAGCTGAGAATTTATAATTCTTTCTGCTTTATATTCCTTCTTTTTCTTAAAGCTGAACTCCAGGCAGATATAAAAGTCTCAAATGAATGCAGTCCTGTATTTATTTATTTTTTAATACAAGCAGTGTAACTATCTGAATTTGACTCATGCCTCGTACACACGACCGGTTTTCCTGTCAAGATAAAAAACAACGTTTTTCCCGACACGATTCCTCTCCAGCCTGCCTTGCATACAGACGATCATGCCAAATCCCGCCCGACCAAAGCACGGTGACGTACAACACGTACAACGGGACTGTAAAGGGGAAGTTCCATTCAAATGGTGCCACCCTTTGGGCTGCTTTTGCTGATCCTTGTGTTAGTAAAAGTTCGGTGAGAGACGATTCACGCTTTTCAGTCTTTGTGCTTTTCAGTCCGTTACAACGTGATGAATGTGCTATCTCCATTACGAAAGCTAGTTTTACCAAAACGAGCACTCCCGTTACTTGATTCTGAACATGCGTGTTTTTTTCCCCTCGGAAAAGCATACACACAAGCGGTTTTCGCAACGGAAAAAGACAGTCTGGGGATTAAGACGGGAAAAAAGAGAGCTGGTTCTAATTTTTTTGCGGGCAGTTTTCTCATTGGGAAAACTGCTATGGAGCATACACACGGCCGGTTTTCCCGACAAAAAGCAAACATGGCAGTTTTCCCGTCGTGAAAATCGGTCGTGTGTATGAGGCATCAGTAGCCTCGTACACACGACCGAGTTTCTCGGCAAAAACCAGCAAGAAACTTGCTGGGAGATATTTTTTTGACGAGGAAACCGGTCGTGTGTACATTTTCGTCGAGGAAACTGTCGAGAAACTTGACGAGCCAAAAAGAGAGCAAGTTCTCGATTTCCTCGACGGGAATGGAGAAACTTACCTTGTCGAGTTCCTCGACAGCCTAACAAGGAACTCGACGAGGAAAACGATGTGTTTCGCCCGTCGAGTTCCTCGGTCGTGTGTACAAGGCTTTACCCTTTTGCAGAGCTTTTGCCTAATGAAGAGATAAGCCCATCAATCTTCTGGTTCTACTTTTACTGTCCAGTCACAGGCTGTGAGTGGGGAGGAGACCCATAAGTGTTACTTAACTGCACAAGTTTTTTTTTTGACCAATTAATTTTATTAGAAAAAATTCAAGCAGTTTCACAAACAGTGGATTTTGCAGTACATATGAAGAAAAAAATACAAAATGTATATAAAAGTCACCTGTTATTCAATTATTTTGTAATAGGAACACTATACAATATATATAATTATAGCATACACAATACTTACATACTTCAGTTTTTTGACAATCTTAATAATAAATAATAAAGATCTGATTTTTATGCCTTGCCACATGAGCTGGCAGAGCTAAGTGAATCTCAGGAGTGGATGGACAGAAATACAAGTCCTTTGGCAAGCAAAACAGCTATGCTATATGTATTTCGTTTGTGTATTTAGTTGTTTGCTTGGACATCAGCATTAATAGAGATAGAAGAGATTTCCCATAATTACAGAAGTCTTCTATAGCACAGGGATGGCTCAGCTCTCTGAATTATCTGTAAAGGTGATATGAAGGTTACTTCCACCTACAGCTGAAATTTCGCATGGGTGTTGGAAAGCTGATTGACTATACCTACTTCTTATATTTCCCAAGTGATTGAGCAAAATATTTCCATTGCTCTACCCAAGTGCAAAGGATCATTACATGGCAAATTTTGTTGTAGCAATGCATTCCCTATAAAGGAGTTTAGAGAATACATTGGAGAAGAGGAATCTAACTATTATACAATAATAGTTTTATTATGGCCTTATGGGAGGGGAGCAATACAACTAAAATGTGAGCACTGAGAACTATTTTTGGAGTCAGCTAAATCAGCCTTTAAAGAGCATCTCTAAGCAACAGAGAACATTTCTTTTTTAACTGATAAGACTATAGTTAGTCTCAGTGGCGGTTCGTCCATAGAGGGTGCTGGAGCGCCGCCCCCTCTGGCTCTCACCGCCACTGAGTCTAATAACAAAGATTCATGCATTGCATGAATCTATGTTATTGTCCCGCTGCCGCCCACTATTCAGCTAGCCGGATGTTGAGCGCCAGCCAGCTGAATAACGGCAGCTGGTTCGCTGTACGGAAGTGCCTATCAGAGCCAGCGGCTCTGATAGGCTTTCCGAGTACAGCCCTCGGGTCCCCGGAAGCTTATCCTCGGAACGCACGGTATGTGCGTTCCTTGGATAAGATTGACAGGCGTCTCAGCCAATCAGGTTGGCCGGTTCGGGCTTCCGGTAACCTGATTGGCTGAAGCGTCATCGAGGGCGGGAGAAGATATCGAGGCGAGGGTCGAGGACGTGGATGGCTGACTCCAGTAAAGGTAAGTGCCGGGCAGGGGGGGGAAAGCGGCACAGCGGCGACGAAGGGCACAGTGACATCAATGGGGACAATTGGCACAGCGGCGACAATTAAAGGGCACAGTGACGAGTCTGACGACAATAGGCACAGTGGGGACAATAGGCACAGTGGGGACAATTGGCACAGTGGCATTAATGGGTACAGTGGCGACAATTAAAGGGCACAGTGACATCAATGGGCACAGTGGCGACAATTAAAGGGCACAGTGGTGACAATTGGCAGAGTGGTGACAATTGATGGCACAGTGGCTGCATTTGATGGGCACAGTGAGGCTGCAATTTTTTTTTCCGTTTGCGCCCCCCCAAAAATGTTGAGCACCAGCCGCCACTGGTTAGTCTGTAGTCAGGTCAAGAGGCTTCTACTACTTATCCATCCATGTCTATGTAGGTTTCATACAACCTTTTGACCTTCCTGGGTCACATTGGAAGAAGAGGAATTGTCTTGGATCATACATACAATACACTAACAACGAGGGTGGCTGATAAGCAGAGTTAATGATTTCTGATTTAAACAGTATACCTATCTGAGTAAGAAAACATATTTTTTTGGTAATATTTTAGATTATAATAGTAAAGTTGTTCGTTATTTGACATTGTTTTTGATAAATGAACACATCAATATCTGGTTGGTTGGATGGATGTAGCAGCGATTCTCATGAAATTCTCAAAGTGTGTCAGATATTTTGGATATTGTGTTTAATCCTTGAAAATGGTTGCTCACAGATATAGGTGCTGCCGAAAACTGATGACATGGATAAGGTGTGATTGTGAAGAGTGGGAGATTTTTCTTTGGGAAGATAAACATTACAAAAGTCCAGTAACATGACACTGTCAAATTTTTCTTCGGCAGCATGTGTTCGCTAAGTGTAAACACATTTTACTTAAAAATCCCCCCCCCCCAAAAAAATCTACATTTTTAAAAAAGTTTACCATTTTGTGTTGTGCCGTATTCACTAGTGTCTTGGGCCACAAGTTGAACACCCCTTATTAAAGTAAGGGTGGTGCTGCGCTATTCCCAACAGAAAAAAAAAGCCAAAAGGCTAAAAGCAGTGTCGGTATATTGTTGCTGACGTAAAGTTCATGAAATGCAGTGCAGGCAAATGTAATCAAAATCAACTAAAAAATACAGTAATACGTAACGTGCATGAATAATATCCAAAGTGCACTGAGTGCAACTAGTGCAATCAAAAGTGCACTTTGGATATTATTCATGCACGTTATTACTGTATTTTTTAGTTGATTTTGATTAGCATGTACGTTTGCCTGCACTGCATTACATGAACCTTACGTCAGCAACAATATACCGACACTGGTTTTAGCCTTTTGGCTTTTTTTTTTATTGGAAATAGCGCAGCACCATCCCCCACTTTAATACTTTGTTCCTATGGGTATGGTCTGACCCTTTCGGTGCTTGCACCAGTTCCATTTATTTATTTGTAGTCCTTTGTTTACACTTGGTAGCGCAGGAATAACATTACTACAAAGTTGGACACCCCTGGTATAGAGGGAACTGATACCAAAAAAGGCAGCAAGAAGGAGCAAAGAGGAGCCAGAATAGGATGTAGCATCATAAACGAGCCTGGATTGGAGTGGATTGTTAAAAATAAACCTGCATCAGAATGGGACAGCATAGTGGAGCACAAAGGAGCCAGGATCAGAATGGAGTGTTATAGATTATCTTGGATCAGAATGGAATTCTATAAATTAACCTGGATCACAATGGGGCAGCAGAAAGAAGCATGGTAAAGCTAGGGTTAGGGTGGATTAGAGCCTGGATTACAATGAAGTAGCATAGAGAAGCTCACAAGAGCTAAGATCAAGAATGGAGTGCTATAGATGAGCATGGGTCAGAATGGAATGTTATTATACATGATTTATATAGTGCCAACAGTTTGCGCAGCACTTTACAATGTGGAGGGGGGACAGCACAATTACAGTTCAATACAGAAATGACAGGGGGGCGCTGCTTGAGGAGCTTACATTTCCTAAAGGCTTGAATTAAAATAGGGCAGCACTGGAAAGAAGGAAAGAGCTAGGGTTGGGTTGGAACATTTTGGTGGGGACTGGAATGGGGCAGCAGGAAGGAGCATGGGTGAACTAGGGTTAAGGTGGGGCATTTTAGTAGAGCCTGGATTAGAATGGGGTAGCATATAGAGAAGCTCACAGGAACTAGGTTCAGAATTTAGTGCCACATTGAATTGAATGTTATAGTTACATAGTTAGTCAGGTTGAAAAAAGACACAAGTCCATCCAGTTCAACCACAAAAAAAATAAACAAACAAAATAAAAAACACAATACAATCCCATACACCCAACTCCATACCCACAGTTGATCCAGAGGAAAGCAAAAAAAACAGCAGAGCACGATCCAATTTGCTACAGCAGGGGAAAAAATTCCTTCCTGATCCCCTGAGAGGCAATCGGATTTACCCTGGATCAACTTTACCTACAAATCTTAGTACTCAGTTATATTATGTACATTTAGTCTGTTCCACATTTTCACAGCTCTAACTGTGAAGAAACCTTTCCGTATTTGGAGATGAAATCTCTTTTCCTCTAGACGTAAAGAGTGCCCACTTGTTATAAATTAGCTTAAATTAGAATGGGCCAGCAGAGAGGAGCACAAGGGAGCTAGGATAAGAATGACGGGCCAGATTCACAAAAGAGATACGACAGAGTATCTCCTGATACGCCATCGTATCTCTGTGTTAGGGCCTTCCTAACTATGCGACTGATTCATAGAATCAGTTACGCATAGCTAGCCCTAAGATCCGACAGGTGTAATTGAATTACACTGTCGGATCTTAAGGATGCAATTCTAGGCCGGCCGCTAGGTGGCGAGGCCATTGCGGCCGGCGTAGAATATGCAAATGAATACTTACGGCGATCCCCGAACGTCCGAACGGCCCGTCGATCTAACTGTACGTCGTTTCGGTCGAGTTACGCCACGTAAAATTAGGGCTGAGCTCTAGTTGTCCTAAGCCATGTTAAGTATGGCCGTCGTTCCCGCGTCGAAATTTAAAAATCAACGTCGTTTGCGTAAGACGTCCGTGAATGGCACTGGATGCCATTTACGTTAACGTCTAAGCAAATGGCGTCGGTGCGACGTCATTTAGCGCAATGCACGTCGGGTAATTTACCCGACGGAGCATGCGCAGTACGCTCGGCGAGGGAACGCGCCTAATTTAAATGTTTTTTGAATTGGGCGGACTAGCCCCGAGGGCATTTACGATACACCGCCGCAAGTTTACAGGTAAGTGTTCTGAGAATCAGGCACTTACGCTGTAAACCTGCGGCGGTGTAACATAAATCACATACGTTATATGTGAATCTGGCCCGACGTTTTTAAATGAGTCTGGGTCAGAATGTAACAGCCTAGAGGAGTATAAAGAAACCAGGATCAGGAAGGAGCAATAAGGGCTCTTTCACACGGAGCGGACCGTTTCTGGGTCCGCTCCGTGTGTCCGCCAAAGCTCAGCAGGGATCCCCGCTGAGCTGTCGGCGGATAGGGCGGTCCCTGCACACAGTGCAGGGACCGCCCTGTCTCTGCTCCGCTGTCCCCTATGGGGGACCGGATGCAGATGGACCGTCTGTCCGTCTGCATCCGGTCCGTTCCGCCGAACGGAAGAAAAATAGGGTTTCTTCCGTTCGGAAAAGCGGATCCCGACTGATGCGGACGCTAGCGGATGCTCCATCCGCTAACGGACGCGTTCCCATAGGGATTCATTACAAGTCCGTTAACGGACTTGTAATGAACGGACGAACGGTCCGCTCGTGTGAAAGGATCTTAAAGATTAGCCTGGGTTAGAATGCGGCAGCATAGGGGAGCACAGCACAGCTATGATCAAGGCAGTATAGGTGAGCCTGGATCAAAATAGGGTATTATTAAAAAGCCTAGATTAGAATGAGGCATGAAGGAATGGGGCAGGGGAGTGGAATAAAAACAGACAGTACGGAGGAACACAGAGAAGTCAAGCTCAGAATGGGGCAGCACAGAAAAGGACAGGGTTGCTGGATTTAGAACAGGGCAGCATAGGGAAACATTTGGAAAAAATGAAAAAAAAATTAGAGCAGGAAGGAATATGAAGAAGTGTAAATCAGAGTAGAACATCAATGTGAAACCCAGATCAGAAGAGAGCAGCCAGGAAAAGTGTCAGTATTGACGAGAGATTGTTAAGAGAATTGGACAGCATGGAGGAATAAACCTGTGATGTCTGCTGTGTCTAGCAATGACTCCTATCACTAAGCTAACTGAGATTCTGGACAGCACCCTGTCTGATCCATTGGACAGCCCCGCCTTGTGCCTTGACTTCTGCTGAACCTTGAACTCTTTTCTCCTACCATGAACTCCCTGATTTAAGCCATGTCTGCACTTCATGCTTGCCAGATTATTGTGCTCTCTCAAGCCAGTATCTCCCTTTTGTCTTTTCTGATGCCATCCGTATATTTACTACCACTTGTTACTGACTATTGGCTTGTTTCTCAATTATGCTTCAGCTTTATTCCAACCTGCAACTACTCAGCTTGTTTACTGACAATGCCTCTGTTTGATCCTCTACCTGCTATATCCTCTACTGGACCCCTGCTTGCTCACCTCCTGGTGGGGAAATCCTGACCTGCTGCTAACATGCAGCTAAACCCATCTCCACCATTGGGAGCTCTGGTGAACACTGGTTAGTACTTACTTAGACTCTGCACCTCAGGTGAGCCTGCATTATTTTCCAGGGTGACCTGCTTGTATACCAGTCCTGCTAGTCGGTGGGAGTCCCTCTACTGCTATAGTTACTGGTCTCTGAGCTGAGGTCTCCAACGCACAAAAATTCTACGCATGCTCGGAATCAATTTGACGCATTCTCTGAATCATTGAACCTAATTTTTCTTGGCTGGTCGTAGTTTTGTACGTCACCGCGTTCTTGACGTTCGTAATTTCCGACAACAATTGTGTGACTGTGTGACTGTGTGTATGCAAGACAAGTTTGAGCCAACATCCGTCGGAAATGTATCCATGGTTTTGTTGATGGAATGTCCGATCGTCTGTACGCGGCATTAGAGAGCCACAAAGACACTTGGGCACCATATACAATAAAGAACTGAACAAAGAGTTTTAGCCCTTAAGGGAAAATAAACACTGCCATGGGTGACACTGATATTAGGAGCCTTCAGCTGTAGTGGAGTGTCCAGGTGGATAGGCTTCAGCTGGAGTGTGTCCTGAAATAGTGAACCTCTATAAAATTGTATCGGTTACTTTGGCTTGAGTTAACGCATAGACGGGACCATTTTATGTAGCAGAAAGCAACACTGAGGTTTTATAAAATGTTACAATCTTAGCTGATAACAGTTTTTTTTTCATTAGGCAAGCCAGTGACGCCCCTATATCCACATGCATCAACTCCAAGTCTCATTTCAGAAAAGTAATTCAGCAGCCCTCTCCTCAAGATCTTCGTTTTTGTCATAGGATGTTTGTTATTTTGTTAATTAAGGGGAAAGAACAGAAAGGGATTGGATGTGAACCTTACTTTATGGGACTTGTCTTTGCTGGAAATTTTACCACACACAAGTTATTGATCTAATAAATATAATCTTCTCTTCTCTTATTCCCTCATAAAGTGCTATTTTTATTGCAATAAAAGTATAGAACTAAGGAAAAAAAATAATTGAATGATGAAGGAAGAACTTTAGGTCAAAACAGAAAATACACAGGTAGCTTCTGTATGCATTGCTTTAAAGTTCTGAAATCGTTTTCAGCTAAGCCAATGTACAGTAAATATCTGAAATGTATTGAGATTTGCCAAATTCCTGTTTGAAAATGTACTTAGACTTGTTAAGTGAGACTTGTGAGACTTGTTTGCACTGCAAGCTAATGAACAGGAGGGGGGAGATACTGTATATGAAAGGTTAGCTACTTTACATAATTTTCCTCCTCCCCCTTACTATATTACACAATCAAAGATCATTTTCATTTTAATACATTTTTGCTGGGTTCTAGCCACGCATCTTCTGGTTTCTGACCTGTCCCCAATTCCTGAAGCCTCCAGGGATACTCACGTTACTCAACTCAGGAACCTTCAGGGCAATGTCTAGCACACTGCACATGCACTGGGCAATCATGGACATATTGCGCATGTTCAGTGGTATGTAATCAAGAACCCAAATGGAATAACTCAGAGGACACACCCAGCCCCCCGATGATGTGGCGTTGCAGTCTTATTGGACCTCAAAACATTGTTTCTACAAATGCAAATAAATAGCTGGATTGGAGGCACTTGTGTGATGCTGGTGACTTCTTCAGTATTTGAAAATGTACAATGAGACCATCTGTTTGACATTTCGAACATAGAGGTGAACTATTGGAGAACACAGTGAATCTGGAACATACTGGGGGCCTTCCAAAATGTCATCAACTCTATAATGGAAGAGTACATTCTTGAATGTTTCCCTACTAAATCTTCTGGACTTATCCAGTAACTTCTAGTAAAGGATTTACTGAAATTGCAGATGATTTTAACCAGGAAAGCTCAGAGATGTTCTGCATAGGAATGTGTTCATTATGGAACAATTTAGTGTTGAATGTTGCACCTTCATATATTCCCTACCTCTTCTTCCACAGTGTATGAACCAACTTCATATCTTCCAACTTCCCAGCCTTTCGGTTCAACAAAAGTGATGCATTAATTCCCTCTCTGGTCTACTCAATCCCTTCTTCCAACAACCACCACCAGCACATGGGACTGAATAACTTTTGAAAATACCTTGTGCTGAATAAAAAATAATAATAAACGTAGGCTTTAACAGGGATGCAGACAGCAATCAAAACCTGACAGGGATGATTCAACTCTTTTCCATCCTCTCCAATACTAACAAAAAAGGTTTTGTGTGAAGTGGAGCTTTCAGTAGTATTATCACAGGTTTACTTTTTATGGTGAGGACAAACACAGACAAAGACACAGCTTTGCTCTTAAATAGGCCCCGTTCACACATAAACAGACAGCTGCTGCACAGTAAAACGGGGCAGTTGACTGTTTGGTCGCTGTCTATCCCGGATGCAGTAAGCTGGCGGTAGGGGGTGGTGTTATGTATGTTTCTGTGCATAACACAGCTCCCTTTTATTTATGAACTTTATTTGAAGGTGACACTTCACTTAAAGCAATTTTTTTAATGTGTGTCCTAGAAGTGACCTGTGTTCATCCAGTGCAGAAAACATAGATCACCACACTTTGTTAATTGGCCCTTAGTGTCTCCCAAAAATCTATACGTGTGACTGTACAGACAAAATTGGATTCTGGTTAAAATGGTTCTAAAGGCTGAAGGTTTTTCACCTTAATAAATTCTCTGCATTGAGGTAAAAAACCTTCAGTATGCAGATTTCCCCTCTGCCCCCCCCCCCACCCCTTACCTGAGGCTGATCTCAATCCAGTGATGTGCAGAAGAGCAGAGGCTTTCTTGGCTCTCTCCCTCCTCATTGGCTCAGACACAGCAATTGGCTCCCGCTGCTGTCAATCTGTCAATGCTGTCAGCCAGTAAAAAAGGAGCAGGGGCTGGCCATTACACGGAGGTAGTTCAAGAGCAAGTATGCATAAGTGCCCCCATAGCAAGCTGCTTGCTATGGGGGCACTCAGCAGGAAGGAGCCAAGAGTGCCGGAAGGGGACATGAAAAGTGGAAGACTGGGGCTGCTCTGTGCAAAATCATTGCACAGAGCAGGTAAGAATAACTTGTTTGTTTTTTTTCTTTCTGTTTTAAATCCAAACGTTTACAATAACTTTAAAGACTCCATTAATTTGTATACTTCCAGGGCCCATATTATGAGAAACATAGATTACATTGTTAATAGTCTATATCAAGAGACCCAAACAGCCCTGCTACCGGAAAGGGTTCTGTTCAGACTGCGGATAGGTAATTCTAACAAATCATTTGACAAACTTCCCATGGACAATCTGAGCTGCACAGAGGAATAGTTTGTGTACTTTATTAATAATGTAATGGAGTTCTGAAGTACGTGCTGTGAATTTCGATGTCGGAGGCGGCAATAAAAGTCTATGTAGAATAGTATCCAACAGTAATGAATGTCATCTGGATTCAGCATCGCCTGGGAATCAGAGGCTGTAACTGTTGCTTCTTCATGGGCAGCCAAAGTCGTTCCGCTGACAGATTGGTCTGGCACATGTTGTTGACATGTTGGAAAATGACAAGTGAATGACAGTTCCAGACACTTAAAACAAGTGAGATGAAGCAGACTTTGTAAGAATGATATCCCTTGCGCTACCATCGTTTCTTTCTAAGCCAGACAGAACATGTTTCGGGCTGCACAAATATTATGGTAAATTTTACAGATAAATCTCTGGGGAGTTTATTGTAGAAGTTTGAGAATAATGCTCCTCTTCTTCTGCACTATATCAACTATTCAATATGATTTCTATTAATAGAGCCGCCTTTTAACACACTAATAAGGGTGTCTTCCCAATCCAGGTTGAGGAGTTACACATCTTGTAATTCAGTCTGTGCAATTTAAAAATTTTGGAGCTTTTTTTATTAAAGCTGAACACAAAAACGTTCTTGTAAATATAATCCTCAATAGCCATAAAGCAAAAAGTCTTCTTTGAGTGCACCAAATGCAGTGGAGGCTGGTGCTCAATTTTTATTTTTTGGGGGGGGGGGGCACAAATGAACTTAAAAATTATGAGCAATACTGAAACAAAAACATCAAATGCAGCCTCACTGTGCCATCAAATGCAGCCAACTGTGCCCATCATATGCAGCCAACTGTGCCCATCATATGCAGCCAACTGTGCCCATCATATGAAGCCAACTGTGCCCATCATATGCAGCCACTGTGCCCATCATATGCAGCCACTGTTCCCATTATGTGCAGCCAACTGTGCCCATCATATGCAGCCACTGTGCCCATCATATGCAGCCACTGTTCCCATTATGTGCAGCCAACTGTGCCCATCATATACAGCCAAATGTGCCCAGCAAATGCAGTCAACTGTGCCCAGCAAATGCAGCCACTGTGACACCCCCCCCCCGCCTGCCCGCTGTCTGGCCAGCACTTACTCCATCATGGTGGTGGGCAGGCAGTGGGAGACAAGAGCGAGCTGTGGGATGTGTAACGCAGGTCAGGCGATGGCTCCTGTGTCCTCTGTGCACCTCTTCTTGCCTTTAGCTAAGCTGTCAATGGGATCGCCTGTGTCTTCAGCCAATCAGGTGACAGGTATTAGACCTGCGCCTCCTGATTGGCGGAGAGGCGGTTCAGTGTTAGAAAAGCAAATATTCATTTGTTTTTCTGACACACCTGGGTGGACTGGGAGCGCAATCAGTGTAACTGTGTTTGATTTTCTGTTCTGTTCAGTTTTTCAGTGGCTGCAGGATTATCTGCTCCCCCTTGGTTGTCCAGAAATGTTCTGGAAGTTAGAGGGCAGGAAGAGTCTAATCAACAGAATTTGTATGTAGCCCTAGCTAATACCTGGGGAGTTTGTCCAGAGGGTTGCTTGGAGAAAGCATAAATACTCAGAGACTTGGAACAGCCTTGTCTTTTTCCATTAGGGGGAGATCACAGCCTAAGGGGTCTTTAGCCCCCATGTAATTCTGCCATCTACCTGCAGCTTATTGAGGCCTCAGTGGAACTAACTGGGAGTTTGTTGAAGATCTGGTAGTTTGCTGAAGCTGACTGAAGGGCTGTCGTCTGAGGATCTGGTGTGGTACCATGGAGTGAAAGCCACTGGAAGATATTGGAAGGAGCCAAGCAATAATCCAAGGATATGGTTGTCCAGAAATGTTTTGGAAGTTAGTTGGCAGGAAGAGTCTAATCAACAGATGAGGAGATCACAGCCTAAGGTGTCTTTAGCCCCCATGCAATTCTGCCATTTACCTGCAGGTTATAGAGGCCTCAGTGGAACTAGCTAGGAGTTTGTTGAAGACCTGGGAGTTTGCTGAAGCTGACTGAGGGGCTGTCGGCTGAGGATCTGGTGTGGTACCATGGAGTGAAAGCCACTGGAAGATATTGGAAGGAGCCAAGCAATAATCCAAGGACATTAATGAGTACAGACTGGTGTGAGAGATCCTAGAGACTGTGTGCTATTTCCATCTCCTTAAGTTGCTACTACAAAGCTCAGTCCATCATTTACTTGTGCAAGGACTTTAGTGTCCTTGATTTGTTACTAAGGGTTACTGGAGTATACTACCATTATCCACTACCTATCCAAGTTCTTATTAAAGCATCAAAATAATACCCCTAGACTGGTTCATGAGTCTAAAGAGTTATCGGAATTGTGTGCCTGGCTGCAAGGAAATTACTGGGGAAAGGATTCTGCCACCCTACGGGGTAGCGCTACAGATTCAGTAGAGGCCAAGGTATGCATAGCTGAGAGAATACATCAAGGACCAAGGTGAGTTGGGCTGCAAGGATACATTCAGAGGCCAAGGTGAGCAAGGCTGGGAGAATATATCAGAGGCCAAGGTCAACAGGGTTGGGAGGATACATCAGAGGCCAGGGTCAGCAGGGTTGGGAGGATACATCAGAGGCCAAGGTCAGCAGGGTTGGGAGGATACAGCAGAGGTCAAGGTCAGTAGGGTTGGGAGGATACATCAGAGGCCAAGGTCATCAGGTTTGGGAGGATACAGCAGAGGTCAAAGTAAACAGGGTTGGGAGGATACATCAGAGGCCAAGGTCAGCAGGGTTGGGAGGATACATCAGAGGCCAAGGTCAGCAGGGTTGGGAGTATACATCAGAGGCCAAGGTCAGCAGGGCTGGGAGAACACATCAGGGACCATGGTCAGCAGGGTTGGGAGGATACATCAGAGGCCAAGGTCAGCAGGTGAGCAGCCACAGTTAGGACCAAAAAACAAGGCATTCAGGAGGCAGCAGTATCAGTACCTTCTGAACACTTGCAATTCGCTGCTCTACGATCCCCCACAAACAGTGGAGATTGTCATACTTGAAAACTTAGAGCAGAGTTCATATTTCAAATCAGCTGTCAGTGGTGATATTTATGGACAGAAAACTATTTTTGAGAAGGTATGTTTGAATCTGATTAAGAGCATTGTTTGTATGTATGAATTGTATTAGTACTACAGTATAGGGAATTGAAAGTTTCACTTTAAATGTTTTACCACAGAGAAAAAAAACTTTTAAGAATAAGAAGCACTTAACTCATACATGAAAATTTGAAAAATAAAATACATAAACAATGAGAATGTCACTTTCCAAATCATAGTCTATCGCTGGCTTTCCAGTTGTAGATTTTTATGCATTTCTCAAATATTGTTTTTTTATTTTATTCCTGTGTGAGAAGACAGAATGAAAATGATAGCTGTTATGTCTATGCACCATGCATTCATCATCGTTACCAAAGGCCTTGCTTTTTATTTTCTAGAAGGACAAGGAAAATATGCAGTAAAAAGTAAGCCTGTGTCTGCTATTTTTTATTTATTTTTTCCTTCTTAAGTCTGTTTGCGGCTTAAACAAAGATCCGGGATTTTGTAGCTGAAGACTGAATGAAATGCAGCAGATTACACGGTTATATTTAACATTTGTTAAGTTCTAGTAAGCAGTTCTTTCATTTTCAACACTTACTGACTGCAAATCCAAAAGAGAGTGCTCATCTTCCATAACTAATCGTCATAGCTTAATGTGGCTTTCCATTTCTCAATATAATTATTTTTTCCTGCAATTAGCAATATTGTCATTACTATTATTGTTGGGTGTTATTGACTGCAAATTTTATTTTTATATAAAAAAATATGTAAAAGCAACTGTAGGATTATTAAGTGGGTTTGAACCCCTAGTACTGCCTTTTTGCAAAGTATTCAAGGTAATCTATGGTCACAGAATAAACTTTTCATTTTATAATATCAGCATTGTAATAACAATAGAAAAAGTTATATTTGACAATCCAATATACCGTATATACTCGAGTATAAGCCAAGTTTTCAGCCCTTTTATTTGGGCTGAAAGTGACCCACTCGAGTCAGTGTACCGTGACATGCAGACGGCGGCCGGGCAGTGTTAAAAAGTGGTGCTCCTCCATGTCCTGTTCCGTGATAGGCGGAACACTCAGTTTCCCAGCAGACACTATGTTCAGTGTTCCGCCTATCACAGACGCCGTGATAGACGAGAGGACGAGAGGGCGTCCGTGATAGTTGAACACTGAACACAGTGTCTGCTGGGAAACTCAGTGTTCCGCCTATCGCGGAACAGGACATGGAGGAGCACAACTTTTTAATACTGCCCGGCCGCCGTCTGAATCTGCATGTCATGGACTATCACGGAACAGGACTCAGGTACACGGCAAAGTGATTCTGCAATGGGCACAGTGAGGTCTGGCTGCAATGGGCACGGTGAAGTCTGGCTGCAATGGGCACGTGAGGTCTGGCTGCAATGGGCACGTGAGGTCTGGCTGCAATGGGCACGACGAGGTCTGGCTGCAATGGGCACGTCGAGGTCTGGCTGCAATGGGCATGGTGAAGTCTGGCTGCAATAGTCACAGTGAGGTTGGCCCACCCTTTGCAGCTATAACAGCTTCAACTTATCTGGGAAGGCTGTCCACAAGGTTTAGGAGTGTTTGACCATTCTTCCAGAAGCGCATTTTGAGGTCATACACTGATGCTGGATGAGTCTCCTCTCTAATTCATCCCAAAGGTGTTCTATCAGGTTGAGACCAAGACTCTGTGTAGGCCAGTCAAGTTCCTCTACCCTAAACTCACTCAATCCTTTATGGACCTTGCTTTGTTCACTGGTTGATATCATTTGGTGGAGGGGGGATTGTGGTGTGGGGTGGTTTTTCAGGGGTTGGTCTTGGCCCTTTAGTTCCAGTGAAGGGAACCCTTAAGGCATCAGCATACCAACACATTTTGGACAATTTAATTCTCCCACCTTTGTGAGAACAGTTTTGGGATGGCCCCTTCCTGTTCCAAAATGACTGCACACCAGTGCCCAAAGCAAGGTCCATAAAGACATGGATGAGCGAGTTTGGGGGTGGAGGAATTTGACAGGCCTGCACAGAGTCTTGACCTCAACCCTCATAGAACTGCGAGCCAGGCCTTCTTGTCCAACATCAGTATCTGACCTCACAAATGTGCTTAACTCTCCTGGCGGTATTCCCGAGCGTGACTCGGGGTGGATTTTTTGTGCTGAAATTGGTATCCCCGAGTCACGCTCGGGGTAGCTATGCAGAGCCTGCAGCGCGTGCTGGCTTACCTTGTTCCTGGATCCAGCGATGCCACCGCGCTGTGTGAGCGAGCGGGACCTCGCTCGATTCACACAGTGTCCCCGTGTGCCGTCGATCTCCGTTCCCTGCGACGTTACGACGCACGGGGGCGGAGATCGGCGCCAAATTAAAAAAGGTAAACAAACACTATACATACAGTATACTGTAATCTTATAGATTACAGTACTGTATGTAAAAAATACACACCCCCCTTGTCCCTAGTGGTCTGCCCAGTGTCCTGCATGTACTTTTATATAATAAAAACTGTTCTTTCTCCCTGCAAACTGTATATTGTCCATAGCAACCAAAAGTGTCCCTTTATGTCAAAAATGGTTTTAGATCAGCTAGAAAACAGCGATAATAAATTATAATCACTTGCAGAATTGTGCGATAGCGATTTGTGGGGAAATTCGTCATAAAAAAAAAAATAATGACAGCAACAATTCTGCAACTGAGCAAATTTCAGTGATTTTGAGTTGATTACATTATTGAATAATTTTTATTAGAATTATATTATTATTTGTTATAATTATTTATTATATTATAATTTATAATTTTGTTTTTAAAAAAATGTCATACCCGGGATGCCTATTAGTCTCTTGTTTGGTCAGATTTAAGTGAGTTATTCCTAAAAATTACAGGCCTACAGTATAAAACGCCAAATTTCCTTGCAAATAATGGTACCGCTTTCAGCACCTTTTTTCTGAAATAATCATACCGCCAGGGAGGTTAAGGAAGAATGGTCAAACACTCCTCCATAGACACACTCCTAAACCTTGTGGACAGTCTTCCCAGAAGAGTTAAAGCTGTTATAGATGCAAAGGGTGGGCCAACTCAGTATTGAACTCTATAGACTAAGACTGGGGTGCCATTAAATTTCATGATCATTCTTAATTTACAGAATTTTTTCACACCTGGCTAAAACTTGTGCACAGTACTTTATATATATGGAAAGGGGATGGGGTGGCCGTGTGGGTTGTAAGGAAAAGCACAGGTTTGTGAGATCATATGTAATGATACAGCCAGTGAAAGCCGTAATTTACTATCTATCTATCTATCTATCTATCTATCTATCTATCTATCTATCTATCTATCTATCTATCTATCTATCTATCTATGACTTTTAGTACTTATATACCACACCATAATTGCTGTAACTAAATTGGTACTCATGTAGTCTCATCTCCCACGAATGCTGACACCAGCCAACGTTAGTTAGCTTTTGTTTTGTGCGTGATCTGATGAACTTGTGCCCCCTTCTCCATAACCCTCAACTGCCCAACTGTGCCTCATTTAGAAGGACTGTCCATGTTTTGGAAAAAAAATTCCCTGTCCCTCTTTTCTCCTGAGTTGTCTAATTTTTTTCTGGTGTATAGAACTTCATACAACAATAAAAAAAAAAAAAAAAATCTTATCCACACCATCACCCTTTCTCTCTGTCCTGCTTCACATCCTGTTTGCAAATTTCCTTCCGAAAGACAAGAGTGGCAGGGCTGGTGTTTCCTATTAGAAAATCCCCACCCACATCACACAGCTTTCTGATCACACTGAGAGCTATTCCACCGTTATGACTTTAGGAATTAGGTGATTCTGGTACACATTTGCTATAATGGTGAATTTCTAAAGACAGTTTGCATTCAGCCATTTAACAAAAGTATAAACGGTGAATATTCATATTTCAAAAGAAAGTCTCATCCACCCAAATTGAGAAATTACCATGGCTTTGGGCCGGGAAAGGATTCCCTCATTGGTCAGCACCATTAACATGTATTAAGCTGCTAGTGTCGATGGTCCGCCATTTAGGACACAATAAACTCCTTGGGCCAGATTCAGATAGAATGGAGTATCTATCCGCGCGGCGTAACGTATCTCAGATACGTGACGCCGCCGTAATTTAGGGTGCAAGTTCCGTATTCAGAAAGAACTTGCGCCCTATGTAACGGCGGCGTAACGTATGTGGTCTGGCGTAAGCCCGCGTAATTCAAATGTGGATGGTGTGGGCGTGTTTTATCTAAACTTACTGTGACCCCACGCATTTGACGTATTGTACGAACGGCGCATGCGCCATTCGTGAAAAAATTCCAGTGCGCATGCTCGGAATTCTGCCGCAAATCGTCATTGCTTTCGACCTGAACGTAAATTACGTTCAGCCCTATTCGCGAACGACTTACGCAAACAACGTAAAATTTTCAAAACTCGACCCGGGAACGACGTCCATACTTAACATAGGATACGCCTCATATAGCAGGAGTAACTATACGCCAGAAAAAGCCTAACGTAAACAACGTAAAAAAATGCGGCGTATCTACCTAATTTGCATATTCAATGCGTAAATATACGGAAGCGCCACCTAGCGGCCAGCCTAAAATTGCAACTAAGATACGACGGCGTAAAAAACTTGCGCCGGTCGGATCTTAGTCAAATCTATGCGTAACTGATTCTATGAATCAGGCGCATAGATACGACGCCGCACACTCAGAGATACGACAGCGTATCTGGAGATACGCCGTCGTATCTCCTACATGAATCTACCCCCTTGGCTTTAACAGTGGAAGAATATTACATATATGTTCATCTTTTGGAGGAGGGGAGCAGTGTGTTTATGGCAGCTGAGAAATGGAAAAAAATTGTTTGGAGGTGAACTAGGCAGTGTAATTATGGCCGATTGGGTTTGGGTTGGGGGAGGTAGACAATAGAATAAATGACTGCTAGATGTGCTGAGAAGAAGTGTATATATGGCTGGGGGGATATACATACCTCCCAACATTTTGAAATTGGAATAAGGGACACCTACTACCAAACGTATGTAGGTATAGGATACGTCCACTGCCACACCCCCTTAAATGAGACTTAACTGAAAAAAAAAAAAAAGGTTGATTAAAGTGGATGTGCCATGGGAAAAATATATTAAAAGCCAGCAGATACAAATACTGCAGCTGCTGACTTTTAATATAAGAACACTTACCTGTCCTGGAGTCCAGCGCCGATCGCAGCAGATGACGAGCCGATCGCTCGTCACCCTGCTGCTCCCCCCTCCATCCTCGGTGAGGGAACCAGGAAGTGAAGCGCTCCGGCTTCACTGCCCGGTTCCCTACGGCGCATGCGCGAGTCGCGCTGCGCCCGCCGATTGGCTCCCGCTGTGTGCTGGGAGCCGAGTGTTCCCAGCATACAACGGGGGACGGACGGGAAGGAAGGAAAAAACCCGTCCTTTGCCCGTATCGTAGGGCCGGAAGTGGGTGCAGATACCTGTCTGTAGACAGGTATCTGCACCCCCCTCCCCCCTGAAAGGTGTCAAATGTGACACCGGAGGGGGGGAGGGTTCCGATCAGCGGGACTCCACTTTAGAGTGGAGATCCGCTTTAAGACCACAAGGACTTTTTTTACCACTATTATTCCTTTATGTTGGCTTTTAAAATTTCAGCAATTTCAAATTGGATGAAAGGATTAGCATCGGGAAACACTTTTTGAAAGGTAAAATATGAATTTTATATGCAACGATATAGATCAGACCAAAATGAGGGACAAATGATGAGTAAAAATGCACAGAGGGACATTGTTCCAATTCAGGGGCAGTCCCTCGAAATCAGGGACAGTTGGGAGCTATGGATATATATGTTTGCTAAGGGATGGATTAGATCAGATCCTGAATCTAGCAGATTGGTTCATTCATCAGGTGATATATATGTTTTAAATAATTGTACTCATCAGTTGTTTTTGAGTGATATCACAATTCCTGCTTGTGTCTTTATCTTTTAGCATTTAGCAAATGTACCAGCACTAACTATGGTTTTTCAGCTGGGAATTCAACAAACGCAATTCTTTCTGATTTTCTATCACATACTTTTATGTCTCTTTTGAGTCTTTATTATTAACCACTTCCCTACCACGTCATTGTGAAATGACGGCGGCAGGAACCCCTCCTCGATCCAGGAGGACGTCATGTGACGTCCTGGGCTTTGCAGGTGGATATCTGAATGATGCCTGCAGCTAGAGGCATCATTCAGATATCCTTCTTTAGTGCCGGCGATTCTGCACAACGTAAGAATGATCATAGCGGCGATTCCGCCGCTAGATCGTTCTTACAGGCGGCGGGAGGGGACATCCCCCCCTCCCGCCGCCATCCGGTGCTTCTCCGGGCTCTCCCGTGCCATCGGGGGCCCGGAGAACGAATCGTCCGGCGCTGGCAGGAAGCATAGAGATGACTGGTGACCAGATGGTCACCAGTCATCTCTATGACCGTCGGAGGACCCGGGCGCGATGTGATGACGTCACACCCGGGTCCCCGTAAGTAAACAAAGCCGCAATTGCGGCTGCTAAGCAACAGCAAGCATGAGATCGGTGAATTTTTTTCACCGATCTCATGCTTTCCAGCCTGGAGGAGAGATGTGGGGTCTTATTGACCCTGCATCTCTCCATAAAGAGTACCTGTCACACACATTTCCTATTACAAGGAATGTCTACATTCCTTGTAATAGGAATAAAAGTGATAATAAAAAGTAAAAAAATTAAAAAATAAAGTGTAAAAAAATAAATAAATATGTAAAAAAATAAATAAATAAAAAATATTTTTTTTAACGCCCCTGTCCCCAGTAGCTCTCGCGCAGAAGCGAACGCACACGCAAGTCCCGCCGACATATGTAAACGCCGTTTAAACCACATATGTGAGGTAGAGCGCCAGCAACAATTCTAGCACTAGATCTCCTCTGTAAATCTAAACTGGTAACCTGTAAAAAAAGCGTTGCCTATGGAGATTTCTAAGTACCAAAGTTTGGCGCAATTCCATGAGTGTGCGCAATTTTAAAGCGTGACATGTTAGGTATCTATTTACTCGGTGTAACATCTTATTTCATATTTTACAAAAAAATTGGGCTAACTTTACTGTTTTGTTATTTTTTTAATTCATGAAACAATTTTTTTCCAAAAAAAAGGCGTTTGAAAAATTATTGCGCAAATAGCGTGCAAGATAAAACGTTTCAATGACCATCGTTTTATTCCCTAGGGTGTCTGCTAAAAAAACATATATAATGTTTGGGGGTTCTGCGTAATTTTCTAGCAAAAAAATTATGATTTGTACATGTAGGAGAGAAGTGCCAGAATAGGCCTGGTATGGATGTGTGTATAACTGCCCTGTATGGAAGTGGTTAACCTGTTGTAAAAAATGTGAGGACTGAAATCGAATCGACCTGCTGTCCACAATCAGATGTCCCACAAAGATAAAGGGGAGGCCAACAGGACCATCATCATGTAGCCGATGCACGGCTAGCACCCACCATGACTTTTATCTCCTGTCTAGCCAATACCAGAGAATTTTGCAATGGTTTCTGTAGCGCCTATGTACCTTACATTACTGGTGCTAGCTAAATTTATGTGTAGATCAGAGTGTAGTTTAACTCTGATCCAGATTGTTAGTAGCAAAATGCGGTCTCTGTCTCAGTTTGGCTGTGCTGTGAGTTCATTCTGCTGTACTGGGGTGTTCTTCCAGAGCCGGTGCTGCAGGTGGCAGCAGTGGAGTCAAGGTTTGGGTGCTCTTCCCAGCAGCCAATCACGGGGGTTTGTCCTTGCTGTGCATTGTGGGGAGGGGTATTTATGGGGCAGACGCCATTGGTTCATGGTTCTTCTGCGTCCAGTGTGGCACCCACCTTTAGGGTGGCCACATCACGGCGCCCCGGCGTTATGGCCTGCCTGGCCGGGGGGGGGGGGGGGCGTGCCACGTGGTGTTCCTGGTTCTGGGGTCATGCTGACCCAGAGCATCTGAGCAGCGACGGGGATCCAGTGAGTGACTGGGTTCCCATTCTTGATGATCCCAAGCTGTGCTGCTGTTCGGTGGGGAGTCGGTCTGAGGAGCGCCATTGAGAGGCTGGCGGTCCAAAAGGGCCTGGATAAACCACTGGGGATCGAGGTAGCTGGACACTGAGGGATTGATCACCTGTCGGTCTGTACCTGGGCGGCAAGTTGAAGGAGATCCAGGCGTAACTCAATGAAGGAGGCACATCTCCAATAATTCAACCCAGAGGCGACCTGTGGCAGAGGTATCTTCTGAGGCTCTTTGAGAGGGGTCTGTAGCAGAGACTTTCTCCCAAGTTCAAGTTCACAAAGGAGGGTCTGTGGCAGAGACTTATTCCTATAATTGTCCGAGTGATACTCCGGCTGCCAGGTCAGTGAGAGAGGCCTGTCCGGGTACACAAAACCCACTCTGGCGGGAGTTGTGAAAAGGAGTGTTACGTTTGGGAGCAGGACTGTTTCCTATCATTACGCCTGAATCTGCTATTCTCCTATCTTCTTCAGCTTTACTTTCCTCACCACAAGTTTTACTCTTTTTACCCGGCTGGGTAATAAAGAGCACAGCAAAGAGCACCTGTCTGGACATTCCTTTACTTCTACTACATGCAATACGCATCACTCACCCCTAGGAATTTCGGAAGAGCCACGAGGTAACACGCCGCCCAAAAATCCAGCAGCTCCACTGGGGGTAATGCTACATTTCTATCAGGAGAATTTATTGTAGACAGTTACTGGAATCTGGGGCTTGCCCTGTTTGGAGGGAATTTTCTATCTGGGGGTAGGAGCCTTTTGGGTATTCACAGGCACAAGTTCCCTATAAGGTCTGCTCTCTTTGAAATTGACAGCAGGTAGTGGGCACATCTTTAACCAAGAGACAGTCTGCTGTTGGCTATAGAATCCACCCATTGCTTGCTGTCAATGGAAAGGAGAGAGCAAACCTTATGAGGAACAAGTGTGTCAGCTTCCCTGTCAGGCTCTGCCCCTACAGCATCACAGGATGTAGCGTTATCAAATATGCCACTCTGCTTCCCTGGTTACTTTATTTTGTCTGATCACCTCTGGACAATTCTAGGTAAATCCAGCAAAAATGTAGAGGGAATGAAGTCAACTAAAAGGTGGGAAATGCCATAAGTCTCTCTATAGTTCAGTAACATTAAATTATCTTTCTTTTGTCTTGTTGGTTGTTACAGTTGCACCATAAATGCATATACAAAACATGCTGCTCCAATAACACTATCTGGTTTTAGTTTTTTTGTATATCTTAACAAAATGCATAGAACCCCTGCAGGGCATGAACATTTACATGTACCTAAGGTAGCATGGCATATTTGCAAGTTCCAACGTTTGTAATGGCTCCAAAATTAAACCCCTACCCAGCTCAATTGTTGAAAAACATTGACTGATATCTGGATAGAAATGTGCTGCCTTAGCTGTTGATGATCCACTCTTGGGATTAACGCACTTTGGATTATGGCACGTTAAGTGTATATTTATGAAAAAATGCATAGCAACTCCCCCCGTTAAAGTTCATGTACATTCATTTGGTGCAAATGGGGCAAAAAAAGAATGTTGTTAGACTATTTCCTAATACAACATATTGACCACTAGATGGTATGGCTGAGCATGATACTTAGCGCCATTTAACAACTAAATACAATATTTCCCATTTTAAATTAACAAAAAGCATTCGACCAGCACAGGAAATAACCTAATATCCCCCCCCCCCCCATTTACTTAGAATGTATGTACATGCAATTTTACTAGGTGAAGAGCTATGCAATAAAAAAAAATTAATACGCCTCTTAACCCCTTCATACTTACGGGTAAGACAAATCCTAGTGCCTAAGCACAATTTTGCAATGTTGACATGTATTAGTAAAACTGTACATATCATCACTTCTACTTTGTGCATCCAGGTGGATTATACATTGCCCTACCTAAAACACACTGGGCTAGATTCAGATTGGTTAGCAGATCTTTAGATCCGCGTAACCTATTTCATTTAAGATCCGCCGCCGCAAGTTTTTGAGGCAAGTGCTTTATTCAGAAAGCACTTGCCTGTATTCGGCGTATCGTAAGTCCCCCGGCGGAATTCAAATTCCGCGGGTAGGGGGCGTGTAACATTTAAATCAGGCGCGTCCTCACGCCGAACGAACTGCGCATGCGATGTCTGTCATATTTCCCAGCGTGCATTGCTCTAAATGACGTCGCTAGGATGTCATTGGTTTCGACGTTAACGTAAATTACGTCCATCCGTATTCGCGAACGACTTGCGCAAACGACGTAAAAAATTAAAAATTCGACCCGGGAACGACAGCCATACTTAACATAGGATACGCCGCATATAGCAGGGGTAACTATACGCCGGAAAAACCCGAACGCAAACGACGTAAAAAAAAAAGGGCCGGGCGGTCGTTCGTTTCTGAATCGGCGTAACTCCTCATTTGCATATTCCTCGCGTATACAAACGGAAGCGCCACCTAGCGGCCAGCGTGAGATTGCAGCTAAGATCCGACGGTGTGAGTCACTTACACCTGTCGGATCTTAGGGATATCTATGCGTAACCTGATTCTATGAATCAGGCGCATAGATACGACGGCCGGACTCAGAGATACGCCGTCGTATCTTCTTTCTGAATCCGGGCCACTGACACTAAAGCCCTGTACACACAATCGGATATCTGATGGAATCTAATCCGATGGATTTTTTCATCGGATATCCGATGAAGCTGACTTTCATCAGTCTTGCCTACACACCATTGGTTAAAAATCTGATCGTGTCCTACGCGCTGACGTAAAACACTACGACGTGCTGATAAAAATTAAGTTCAATGCTTCCGAGCATGCGTCGACTTGATTCTGAGCTTGCTTGGATTTTTGACCGATGGATTTCCCCACAGACCATCGTTTTTTTTTTCTATCGTTTTTTGTAACCATAAGAAAAATGTAAAACAGGTTCTATTTTTTTCACCGATGGATAAAAAAACGATGGGGCCCACACACGATCGGTTCGTCCGATGAAAACGGTCCATCGGTCCGTTTTCATCAGACGAACCGATCGTGTGTACAGGGCTTAACTGACACTGATGCTAATTAAAAAAAATCCTGCCCAAAATATACGGACCCTGACCTGTGACCTTGACCTGTCCCTGACCTTTGACCCTGACCATGACCTTTGACCCGAACATTAACACTGGCACTAACCTAGATGAAACCTTATTTTTAATTATTGTATTTTGAATTTTTTCACAAAAACTCATTTTTTTTTTACTACAAGTAAAACAAAAGATACATTTCCTCTATTCACAGATAGAGAAAAACACAGGGGCGGACATCACAATGACTGATCACTGTGATAGCCAATCAGTGGCTACCACAGTGATCAGGTGACCCGGAATTGAAAGATCAGGGTCCCGATCATTAGTACAGGGCCCAGGGCTCTTGGTGAGACCCCAGTTTGGGAGCGTGCTGTGCGTCGCGCTCCCAGCAGAAGGTGAGATACGCATGCGGCCCCACAGAAAAAGCCCACTTCCGTGAGACCACATATATGTGTTACATTGGTGGGAAGGGGTTAAAGTGAGTGTGATTGATTTTTTTTTTTTTTTATAACACACAAACATGTCATACATGTTCGGAATTTAGAAGTAGCCAGGAGCTCCGGCAAGGGACTCCAGAAGAGGAGGATATGGGCTGCTTTGTGCAAAACCATTGCACAGAGCAGCCAGGTTCCTCCTTCTTTGGGATCCTCCGCTTGTGCTCTTCGCTACTCCTGCCTTTCTATTGACACACACGTTGTGGCTAGTCCCTGCCCCCCACTTCCTCATCACTGGATTTTATTGACAGCAACAGGACCCAAGGATCCCGCTGCTGAGTCCAATGAGGAGGGAGAGAGAGAACAGCACTGCAGCTCTCTGGCACAGCGCTGGGTAGAGATTGGGATCAGGTAAGCATTTAGGGGGGAAGGGGGGAGCTGCACCATAAAGGTTTTTAACCTTAATGCAAAGAATGCATTTCAAGTAAAAACCTTTAGCCTTTACAACCACTTTAATATTTTGTATACATAAAAACACCTACAGGTGGAATTTTATGGGCTGTTGGATAGTGAATAAAATTTACTTCCTCAGAAATCTTTGCCATATCTGTGTAACAAATCTAATCACAACAAGATTCAATTTCCTAAGGTGTATGAATATTCAGCCACGAAAAAGACCCCGTTGAGGGGTTTAAAGATAATAGATAAGAATGTAGCTGAACAATGTAGTTTCCTGACTTCAAAGCAATATACATTATTCCTGTCTGTGCTGCTGCTGTAGGTGGACTGACATTAGTACCACTTATAAAGCACATAGGTTCTACAGTTTTTTTTTACAATAGACACTTAAAGTGGATGTAAATCCTTTCCTATACCCAGTGAAGTGAGAAGCCTCAGATGATACACAAATTAAACAAATCTCCCTACATAAGTTTTACATGTACAGTGGAACCTCGGATTACGAGCATAATCCGTTCCAGAAGAATGCTCGTACTCGCAGTACTCAAAGCCAGTTTCCCCATTGAAGTCAATGTAAACGAAAAAAATTTGTTCCGCATTGACTTCAATGGCATGCAATACCGCATGTGGCCAGAGGTGGGGGGCGCCGGAGAGCCACGGAAACGTCCGGAAAGGCCCGAGGACAGCTTAGCTGACCTCGGCAAACCTCAGAAAGGCTCGGGAACTGAGTATTTCCGCGTCTTTGCAAGCATTCCCGAATGGCGCCAATCGGCTGCGATTGGCGCCGTTTGGCTCAGCTCGGCTCCGGGGTCCCCCACCTCAGGCCAAATGCGGTACTGCACACCACTTTGGCCTGAACCCTGCTCGCTTTGCGGGACAACACTAGCAAAGCGAGTTAGGATTTTTTAAAATACAATGCTCGTATTGTGAAACGCTCGTTAACTACGTTACTCGCAATCCAAGGTTCCACTGTATATCTGCTGTCTTCAGCTTTATATACTGTTTAGAATGTGCACATTCTGTTAGAAATGTATCTTTCTGTTTCAGCATTGGGAGTCGAGTCTGGGCATACACTGTGTAAAAGCTGATTGGAGGAAAGGCACCCCCCCCCCTCCACAGGCAGAGGAGGGGAAAAAATTGCAGAGCTGTGCTGTGAATAGACCAGTTTCCTGCTAATCTATCTCTATGCATGCTCCCCGACACAAAGTTCCAGCTGCTTTCATCTCCTGTGTCGGAGAACTTGTCAGAAGGTCTCATACTGATGAAAAGGATTAACTCATGTAGGGCGGCTTGCAGTTGCCATCATCCCTTGATCAATAAAAAACTGAAAAGACCTCAAAGGGGTGGGATTTTTAAGGCAACAAATATTCAACTCAAAACTTCATAAAAAATTATACAAAATTTATTACACAATATAAATAGAAACAATCTCAATGATAAGAACATGAAGATGTATAGAGTAAATTGTATAACAAAATTATACTGTCCGTCAAACAATGCCCGTCACCACAGTGGCACGTAAGATGGATGATCCGACGCGTTTCGAATGTGTGACATTCTTCTTCAGGGTGATTTACAGTATCAAAATCTAAAATGAGAAATACAAATAAATACATCTCAAATATTTCAGAAAAAATAACCATCACCATCCCACATCCCCAGATGTAGATATAATGATGACTCACTTACAATATATATATATACATGCCCAGTGTCTCAGGCCGTGCCCCTCACTATACTCCAGATGGAGATATTCACTTTTCGCACCGTGCACTCAAGTAGCTCTCCATCCCTACAACCCATAGGGGGGCGGAATAAAGGAAATTCAAACAGAATGGCATTTAAGATTCCTTCCTCAAATCACTATAATGGGGGAGACAAAATCCAAAAAGGAGGATTACCATATAGATAAATATGGACCACCAAAAAAAGGGGGGACAAAGACTCTCATCTATATATCCAAAGGCCTTACCATATGTTCGTAGAAGGAATCCCAAAAAGAAAAAATATCCTTAAAGTGGGACCTATATGTCCAGGAAGAGAAGAGCCCGGTCCAATGGTGATGGTTATTTTTTCTGAAATATTTGAGATGTAATTATTTGCATTTCTCATTTTAGATTTTGATACTGTAAATCACCCTGAAGAAGAATGTCACACATTCGAAACGCGTTGGATCATCCGTCTTACGTGCCACCAGCCCTGTGGTGACGGGCATTGTTTGACGGACAGTATAATTTTGTTATACAATTTCCTCTATACATCTTCATGTTCTTATCATTGAGATTGTTTCTATTTATATTGTGTAATACATTTTGTATAATTTTTTATGAAGTTTTGAGTTGAATATTTGTTGCCTTAAAAATCACACCCCTTTGAGGTCTTTTCAGTTTTTGATGGGTCTCATACTGATAACAGAAGAACGAAGCACCAGAAAGACACAGGATGTAGGGCTTTGGAGAGAGATAAGTACAAACTACAGATATATGTGCCCAGGTCAGATTTTTTTTGAATGGGGTTTACATCCACTTTAGGCCTAGTACACACAGGTCGAATGTCTGGCAACATCGGCCGGTTCAATAAAACTGCCTGACATTCAGCCCATTTTTATGGCAGCCGATCCAACAGAAATCGTTCGTTTGGCCAGCTTCTGTCAGATGTACATGCAGAGAGTGCTGGTTCCGGTTCCGGAGGGGGCGTCTCCCTGTCAGAACACAATAGCTCAGCGAAAGCGATCACTGTACTAACATTGGATTGTTTTCTACAGCGGTTCCTACCGGAGCCGTCAGTTTTTTTTTGTTCAACCCGCTGGGTTAAATGAAACAAAAACTCATGTTGTGTACTAGGCTTTATCTGTAGTAATATCCAATATTTAGGAGAACTGCTTAATAGACTATTATATGAATCATAAGAAAATACATAATCAGAAACCATTCTTTCTCTGTAGTTAACCACTTCAGCCCCAGAAAGATTTACCCCCTTAAAAACTTTAAGGTAATTTTTTGCGATATGGCACTGTGTCGCTTTAACTGACAATTGCGACACTGTACCCAAACAAAATTTATGCCTTTTTTCCCCACACAAATAGAGCTTTCTTTTGGTGGTATTTGATCACCTCTGCGGTTTTTATTTTTTGCGCTCTAAACAAAAAAAGACTGTCAATTTTTTTTACTTTTTGCTATAATACATTTTTTAAAAGACAATGTAAAAAAATGAATGTCTTCATCAGTTTAGGCCAATATGTATTCTTCTACATTTTTGTTGGTAAATAAAATCGCAATCAGCACATATTGATTGGTTTGCGCAAAAGTTACAGCGTCTACATAATAGGGGATAGATTTATGGCATTTTTATTAATCATTTTTTTTCTAGTAATGATCGGCAATTTTTAGCGGGACTGTGACATTGCTGCAGACAGATCGGACACACTTGACACTTTTTTGGGACCAGTGACATTTATTCAGTGCTATGAAAATGCACTGATTACTGTATAAATGACACTGTCAGGGCAGGGGTTAACACTAGGAGGCGATTAAGGGGTTAAATGTGTTCCCTGGGAGGTGCTTCTAACTGTGGGGGGAGTGGACTGATTGGAAGTAATCACAAGGAACAGAAGATCACTATGTACTTCCCTGACAGAACGGAGATATGTTTGTTTACATTGACAGATCCCCGTTCTGGCTCTCTGTGGAGCGATCGCAGGTGGCTGGCGGACATTGCGGCTGCCGGCACGCACTGTATCTATTGCATGTAGCGACGTACACCTACGGCAATTTGCGCAATAGAGCCGATCAAGCGGGCTACCATTGCTGGCCTCCTGAATAAGGATGAGCTCCAGCGTGTTCGCATAGTACAAGTGCAGAGCCCGCCAGGAAGTCTGCATGGCGCTAATCACAACCAGGGAAACATTTCCGATCTCTGCGGCCGAGTATCTGGACAATGTCTCCCTGGCTGTGATTAGCGCAGTGCTGTGCAGACTTCCTGGCGGGCTCTGCACGTGTACTATGCGAACACGCTGGAGCTCATCTTTACTCCTTACAATTCTGATTACCTGCTGGATTTGGCTGATTTGGCTTCACAACTGTACAGGTCTGAAACAGCATGGGCCAAATGAGTGTCAGAAAGGTTCAAATTCCTCATCAACATATTTGTTCCGGGTCAGTGACTCAGAAAGTGCTGAAAACAAAGCAACAGCATGACAGTAGCATTTCTTAAGTAGGGGTTAGTGTGACGGGCTGGGGTATCACATGAAAGACAAAACAGGCACCTCATAGCCTACATTCATTTATTTTATCGTTATTTTTTTGATATCCTGCTATTCTATAAAACAACCAGTAGATGGCAGAGAGGGTACCCGAACAGAGTCTATATAAGGCCACATGCATCATGTGACTAAGTGAAACTCATTTTAGTCATAAAGAAGCATGGTCATATGTCTTCCTGTTCGTGTATTTTTGTAGGTATGTACTTTAAACCTTTCTCATTCTTACTAAACTGTACTAGAAAGATTCCTAAACATCTAGAGCAGATGCAGGAGAAAGTTTTAGTAGATTTTGTGCAATAGTTTGGCTGTAATTAGACTTTCAAAGCAGCATGTGTTGAGAGCAGTGAAAATAGCGAAAAACCCTAGGACTATTGTACTGTTCGGAGCAACTGTTTATTACAAGCACTAGACTGTTATATATGGGTATATTTCAACCTGATTTATGCAAAATTACATATATTAGAAGCACATGTTAAAATGATATTATTAGCCACATGGAAAGGTTATACACTGCTTGTACATTTATGCAAGGTGCGCCATCTAGTGGTCAAAAGAGAGAATTGCTTCAGAATGTATATATTTATAAGCAATGCAGTGTAACTCTCATTATGACACAGCTAAAGTGTGCTATAGAGATAAATATAAGTGTCTATAACACAGAAAAAAAGGAAAATGTATGTTTATTAAAATATAATGGTATTCATTGTTGCAGCTATGTTTTAAAGTATTTCAGTCCAATCTGTTCTGTTGTTATGTTGGCAATTATAAACATGTAACTATAAAAAACTGTATGTATTGTTATGTAAAAGTGAAACTCATTTTAGTCATAAAGAAGCATGGTCATATGTCTTCCTGTTCGTGTATTTTTGTAGTACCCGCCGAGATGATCACATCACATCAGTACGTCTACAATCATCGGTTCCCTTAATCTATATTTTGGGACCGGTAACATTTTGGGGGCTCGTCCGGGATTCGTTGTGTACCAGTGAGAGGGAAACGCGAGACGAGTGTGAGTCGACTGCAGAGCTACAAGGAGAGTCGCGAGTGTCGTCTGCCGTGTGAGTGCAAGTTGTCAGAGTGCAACAGAGATGGCGTCCCCTCGTCGTGCGCTGATGTGGGATATCCGGAAACAGATTCATCTGCTGAGTAAAGAACAGCTGTATAGCCTCGCTATTATGCTGGATGATGAAAGAGACGTGGACATTCCATCAGTGACTGGTGCAAGCGAAATGGAATTCGTTGAATTTATTGAAGACTACATGAGAAGTGATCAGCTGGCGAAGTTAGAAGATCAAGGCATGTCTTACCTGCTCATCATCCAAGACAAGATCGATGAACTAAAACTCAATAAGGAAAGTACACCAACTGTGAACATTGCAACCACTGCTAAAGAAATGAGTAGTGGGACTGCAAGGACTGAACAGGGATCGGAGGTGGTGAGATTAACTGATGTTGTTGCTTTATTGCCACGTAGGGAATTCAAAATGCATGGTGGTGTAATTTCAGATCATGGTTCGGACATGAGTTACAGTAGCGTGTGCCGTCAGATTGACGAGGGTCTAAGTGAAAAATTCCCTGAATCTGAAATTATACGCACAGTGTTGAGAATAATCAAACCTGGTAATTTTAAAGATATGTTGACTGACAAAGAGGATCTTACTGTTGTTGAATTGAAAAAGTTTTTGAAGTCACATATGAGAGAACGAAGTGGTACTGAGTTATTTCAGGAACTTAGCAATGCTACACAGCAAGAAAAAGAGACAGCACAACAATTTGTTTACAGGCTAGCAGGGTTAAAACAAAAAATTCTGTCTACATCACAACATGATAGGCTAGAGTTTAACTATGACAAAAAACTAGTGCAAGGCGTATTCCTTCATACACTGTATCAGGGACTAAACGAGAAAAATTCTAATGTCAGAAGAGATATCAAGCCTTACGTGTCTGATTTGACAGTAACTGATGACTTTGTCATAGAGCAGGTCACCAGATCAGATGATGAAGCAAACTCCTGTTGTGGAAAACCGAATGACTAAGCCACTAACCAATGTTCAAGTTCCAGATACAGCTCACTGCAAGCCCAGGTGTGATGATTGCATCAAACGAGAGAGTCAGAACTGCTACCATTGTTTCTACTGTGGTTGGACAGGACACAGAGCAGTTGATTGCTTGAAGAAAAGAAGGCAGTCGGGAAACGACAGACGGTCACTGGGAAAGGGACAACCAGTGACCACCTCAAATAATCTGTCCCATGCTAAGATAAATAGGGTATTCACCCACCAGTCAACTAGAACACCTCCAAAAGCGAATGGATGCTCCAAACAACGCGTAGCACAATTAATTGGAGGAAAATGCCTATTGTCTTGTCAGATGAATGGTGTTCCGGTTGACATGTTGATGGACACAGGAGCTCAGGTCAGCATTGTCGGGAAGGCCTGGTTAGAAAAGTTCCTACCTGGTGTCTCTATTAGACACATACAAGATTTACTTTGTGACGACAACTTATCCATTACAGCTGCAAATGGTTCTATCATTCCATTCATTGGATGGATTGAAGTCCTCCTGGAATTCGAAAGTAGTGGACATGGAAACTCAGCCATCCATGTGCCAATACTGGTGAGCGACTTCTGTAACGACAATCCACTTCTTGGATTTAATGTTATCGAAGAATTGATTAGAGAAAACCGTGACCGATCAAACAGCACCCAAAACCTGACTATCTTGCTAAGTGAAGCCATGAAAGTAAGACAGAGTGTAGCGAATAACATTGTCAATGCTGTCAGTCAAGCAACTGAACCAGGAGAAATATCCGATAGTCGTGTGGTCAAAGTGGGGAAGAAAGGACTCCAGATCAAAGGAGGCGAGCTTGGTGAAGTCAAATGCAGAATTAGAGCATGGCCGAAAGGAGGAATCATGCCATTTGAACCACTTCCAGAATATCCAGTTGAAGAAGGACTTGAACTATTTCCTTCAGTGGTAGATGTACCAAGCGGTTTCTCTAAACTAGTGAAGATACCCATACTGAACCGTGCTGAACATGATATCTACCTTCCGCCCAGAACAGTATTGGGTACCATTTCTCCAGCAGCTGAGATTCTACCGTTTTCTCCAAATAAAGACGATGAAAAGGGAATTGACCAGAAGAAAAGAATGTTTCATGTAAACCAGTTGAATAAAGTGAACGCTGAAAATCAGCTACCCACTAACGAATTTGTTAAGTGGCACCCACCTGTCAATTTGGATAATCTCTCAGAAGAAGAAGAGGAGATAGCGAGACAAATGTTATATGACGAATCAGATGTCTTTGCTCAAGATGAGGGAGACATAGGAAGCATTCCAAACCTGAAACTGAAGATAAATCTAAAAGATGAAACTCCTGTCCAGAAACGCTACAATTCGATACCGAAACCCCTATATCAGGAAGTGAAAGAATATGTCCAAAACCTTCTTGACCAAGGTTGGGTAACGAAATCTTCTTCCGCATACTCGTCACCAGTTGTCTGTGTTCGGAAGAAGGACAGGAGCCTACGACTATGTGTGGACTTTAGGGAGTTAAACCGGAAGACTATTCCAGATAGACATCCACTACCTAGAATACAAGATCTGCTGGATAGCTTAGGAGGATTTACATGGTTCTCAATCCTGGACCAGGGTAGTGCGTATCATCAAGGCTTTGTGCATGAAGACTCCAGACACCTGACAGCTTTCAGCACCCCCTGGGGACTCCTGCAGTGGAATCGTATTCCGTTCGGATTAACTAATGCCCCAGCAGCTTTTCAGAGATGCATGGAGAATGTACTAGAGGGCATCAGAGACAAATGTTGTTCTCCATATCTGGATGACGTACTTTGCTACTCCAAAACTTTTCAGGAGCATGTCGATGATCTTAGGCAAGTGCTTAGTCGAATGCGCGAGCATGGTATCAAACTTAGACCAAAGAAGTGTGAACTCTTTAAACGTCAGATTCGATACCTTGGGCGAATGGTGTCAGAAGAAGGCATAAAAATTGACCCAAATGATCTTGAAGCGGTATTGCAGTTGAAAAGGAAAGAACCAAAAACAGTTGGAGAAGTCAGAACTTTGTTAGGATTCCTGAGCTACTACAGGTCCTTCATTCAAGATTTCTCTCGACTTGCTAAACCACTGTATGAACTTTTGCAGAACACTGAGAAAGAATCTGCTACATCCATCACCAAAAACCGGCGCGGGGAACCTACAAAGAGAGACGGGAATAAAACACAAGTGCCATCTAAAGCACCGATCCAATGGACACCCAAACATCAGGCTGTGGTATTCAGATTGGTGGACATGCTAACCAATCCACCGATACTAGCATACCCTGATTTTGACTTACCCTTCATCTTACACACTGATGCTTCCAATGAAGGCCTAGGTGCTGTACTGTACCAACGACAAGGAGAACACCTTCGTGTTATTGGATTTGGCTCCAGAACATTGACCCCAGCAGAACGCAATTACCATCTCCACTCTGGTAAACTTGAGTTTCTAGCTCTCAAGTGGGCAATCTGTGACAAATTCAGAGATTACCTGTATTACGCTCCAACATTCACAGTCTATACAGACAACAACCCATTGACATATGTCTTGAGTACTGCCAAACTGAATGCTGTGGGTCATCGCTGGGTTGGTGAGCTGGCCGATTTCCACTTCGATATCAAGTACAGGCCAGGTAAACAGAATGCTGACGCGGATACACTGTCACGATTTCCGGTGGAACTCACTGAGAATCTGAGTGAGTACACAGAGCTTGTACCATTCGAGGTTGTGTCAGCTATGTGGCAAGGGAGCAAAGCTGTCAACGAAGAAGAGGCACCATGGGTGGCCTCATTGACTCTTCACTCAGAAAGTGATGTGGCAGAAGAATTGCTGAAAGGACGGACAATCTGCCCAATGACTCAGGAGAATATCAGAGCATTACAAGAAGACGATACCAACATTAGAGAAGTGGTCTGGCTGAAGGAGAACAATTGGACTCCAAACCACAAAGACAAGGAGAGTATGACCATTAAAACAAGACGTTTGATACACGAATGGAACAAACTCATAGTGGAGGAAGGAATCCTATATCGACACTCTGGAACCCGAAAACAGCTAGTTCTACCAGAAAAGCTAAAACCATTGGTCTTAAGAAGCCTTCACGATGACATGGGTCACATTGGCACTGACAAGGTAATCCACCTAGCACGTGAACGGTTTTACTGGCCATTTATGCAAAGAGACATTGATGAATATGTGCTGAAGACGTGTAACTGCATCAAACAAAAGCGTCCAAATATCCCAGAAAGAGCACCTATGGGTGGGATTACTACCAGTTCACCCTTGGAGCTAGTATCCATTGATTACCTCCACTTGGAGAGAAGCAAAGGAGGATATGAGTATATACTTGTAATGGTAGACCATTTCACACGTTTTGCACAAGCGTATCCAACTAAGAACAAATCTGGAAAAACGGCAGCAGAAAAGATCTTTCAAGATTTCATACCACGTTTTGGATATCCAGAGAAACTCCACCATGATCAAGGAAGAGAATTTGAAAACAACTTGTTTCAGACATTGCAACGATTGGCAGGCATTTCTCATTCAAGAACTACCCCATACCATCCACAGGGTAACCCAGTGGAGAGACTGAACCGTACTTTGTTACAGATGCTTCGTACGTTAGCGGAAGAGAAAAAGTCAGATTGGAAAGAACATCTTCCACACATGGTTCATGCATACAATTGCACCAGGCATGAAGTCACTGGATACTCGCCATTCTTTCTATTGTATGGGAGATATCCTCGTTTGCCGATTGACCTAATGCTCAATCTAAATTTGGAAAAAGAATCAGAAAGTCAACCAACATTTACTCAGAAATGGGCATCCAGAATGCAAGAAGCTTACAAGATCGCATCCGAGAATAGCCAAAAATCATCTGCCAAAGGGAAGAAGTACTATGACAAGAAGATAAAAGGAGCACCTCTCCAACCGGGTGATCGGGTCTTAGTGCGAAATCTCTCTGAAAGAGGAGGTCCTGGTAAACTTCGTTCATACTGGGAAGAATCAGTACACAAAGTAGTAGAAAGAATCAAAGATGGGCCTGTGTACAAAATTCAGCCTGAAAGTGGTAAAAAGACTATTCGAGTAATGCACAGAAATCTGTTACTACCAGTAAATGACCTACCCATTGAAAGACACATTCCAAGAGTACCGATGAACAAAAGACAATCAAGTAACAGGAAAGAGACTAGCATGGATCTGAACCAGGAGAAGGAAGGTTCCGATGATGAAAGATGGTATTATTCTTATGTACCGGAGACTACAGAAAGTCATGATCACGTTGTGCCTCAACAAAACTCTCAAAACGTACAGAAACCGCCATTAAGAATTTCTGCTCCAGAGTTCTATCCTACAACTACCACACCCAATCTTGAACAAGAACAAAATGATGGAACAGTAGTTGGCGACCAAGTTTGGGCTTCAGACATGGTGGAACTAGACACTGCAGAATTACACCCATTAAGTCAAGACTTGCCTTTGAGCCAAGATATGCTAATAGAGAATGATGTTGATGGAGAAGACTCAACTCCTGTAAGAAGATCTACCAGGCAAACTAAGTCTAAAGAGATCTTTACATATGATACACTAGGTCAGCCAACCTACAGACCAAGTCAGGTTCACACCGTACAAACTCCTACAATGCTAGCTACTCCCATGACATACCAGGTAGTTAACATAGCTCCGTGGTGGCAGCAAGTACCTATTTGGGTTTCTTAAATCACTCAATAGAGTTCAGAGTACAATTCAGTGTAATGTCAGGAGCCATTAACTAAAGGAGGGGAGAGTGTGACGGGCTGGGGTATCACATGAAAGACAAAACAGGCACCTCATAGCCTACATTCATTTATTTTATCGTTATTTTTTTGATATCCTGCTATTCTATAAAACAACCAGTAGATGGCAGAGAGGGTACCCGAACAGAGTCTATATAAGGCCACATGCATCATGTGACTAAGTGAAACTCATTTTAGTCATAAAGAAGCATGGTCATATGTCTTCCTGTTCGTGTATTTTTGTAGGTATGTACTTTAAACCTTTCTCATTCTTACTAAACTGTACTAGAAAGATTCCTAAACATCTAGAGCAGATGCAGGAGAAAGTTTTAGTAGATTTTGTGCAATAGTTTGGCTGTAATTAGACTTTCAAAGCAGCATGTGTTGAGAGCAGTGAAAATAGCGAAAAACCCTAGGACTATTGTACTGTTCGGAGCAACTGTTTATTACAAGCACTAGACTGTTATATATGGGTATATTTCAACCTGATTTATGCAAAATTACATATATTAGAAGCACATGTTAAAATGATATTATTAGCCACATGGAAAGGTTATACACTGCTTGTACATTTATGCAAGGTGCGCCATCTAGTGGTCAAAAGAGAGAATTGCTTCAGAATGTATATATTTATAAGCAATGCAGTGTAACTCTCATTATGACACAGCTAAAGTGTGCTATAGAGATAAATATAAGTGTCTATAACACAGAAAAAAAGGAAAATGTATGTTTATTAAAATATAATGGTATTCATTGTTGCAGCTATGTTTTAAAGTATTTCAGTCCAATCTGTTCTGTTGTTATGTTGGCAATTATAAACATGTAACTATAAAAAACTGTATGTATTGTTATGTAAAAGTGAAACTCATTTTAGTCATAAAGAAGCATGGTCATATGTCTTCCTGTTCGTGTATTTTTGTAGTACCCGCCGAGATGATCACATCACATCAGTACGTCTACAATCATCGGTTCCCTTAATCTATATTTTGGGACCGGTAACATTAGCAATGTTATCCTGCATATTTCTCTTATGATATGTGTATTTATATTCCATTTGTCCTCACTTACATAGACCCCTGTGTACTGCGATAACCAGTATATCGAATAATACTATAAAGTAGGGTGACCAGACATCCCCGGTTTGAGGGGACAGTCCCTGGATTGAGGACACTGTCCCCGGACCAAGTCTGTCCCCAGTTTTGTCCCCGGATTGGATTTGAACAGGGGCTGGGGCAATTTCAAAGACAGTCAGTGCAGAATAAAAAAAAAAAATCAGAATTACACACCTCCACTTCACCGCTTCTACTAGCTTAGGGGTGTATTTTTTTCCATTATCTGTGCCCCTTTCTGATAATCATGTTCTGGTCGGAGCGGAGGGAATATTTCTTCAGTTTCGGATGCATGCCCATCCAGCTCTGCTCACATGTTCTTCTGCCTTGACTCAAGTCCCAGCCAGCCGCCTGCCTATCTCCTTGCCTTCCCTGGTGAAGGGATCTTCCTCTGCTTCCCATCCAGTAGTAGCTGGGGGGCCCTGTGAGTGAGACTTGACAGGCTGTGAGGCGGGCCGCAACGGGCAGAGAGTCGCTGATTGCCGCCATTACTATTAAAAAAAATATGTGTCCCAGATTTCATTTTAAAAATCTGGTCACCTTACTATAAAGGCCTGTCCTCCAAGGCCAGCATAGGACATGCTGTGCTGGGTGAAATGCAATTGTGCATCACAGAAGGGATGGCACACAACACGTCAGAACCTGGGGACAAAAGCATAATAGATTGACAGTGGCAGATTAAATTATGGTGATATGGCTTTGTGCAAAACCGCTGCACAGAGCAGATAAGTATACCATGTTTGTTATTTTATTTAAATGTATTTATTTAGAATTTAATCACCATTATATAGGCACTGATAACCTAATGTGATAATCTCTCTAGGGGTATTCATTTTAGCTTATTACTGTGTCTTATATTCATGTTGGCAACAAAAGACACAGTAGGGCTTATTTTCAGGGTAGGTCCTACCATATAATTAGCCGGATTCAGAAAGCACTTACGCCGACGTATCTTCTGATACGCCACGTAAGTGCACTGATGCACCGTCGTATCTATGCGCCTGATGCTTGAAATGAGATACGCCTGAATTTTGGCTCCATCCGACCGACGTAAGTCTCCTACGCCGTCGTATCTTGGGCGCATATTTACGCTGGCTGCAAGGGGCGCTTCCATTGATTTACGCGTTGAATATGCAAATGACCGAGATACGCCGATTCACGAACGTACTTGTGCCCGTCACTGTAATCTACGCCGTTTACGCAAGGCGTACGTCCGGCGTATAGTTATTCCACCTAAAGCAGGTGTAAGTCATGTTAGGGTATGGACGACGGAACAGCCGTCGCATTTTACGTCGTTTACGTAAGTGGTACGTGAATGGGGCTGGGCGTAGGTTACGTTCACCTCGTTGCCATTGAGCTGGCGTATCTTAGGGAGTAAATTCGACGTGATTCTGAGCATGCGCACGCATGTGCCGTTCGTTCGGCCCTTCATTTACATGGGGTCACGCTTCATTTTAATAGATCGCGCCCACTACCTCCCTACTTTGAATTAGGCGGGCTTACGCCGGCCAATTTACGTTACGTCGGTGCAAGTTTGGGAGCGAGTGCTTTGTGAATACTGCTCTTGCCTCTCAGAGTTACGTCGGCGTAGCACATATGAGATGCGCTACGCCGGCACAAAGATGCGCCCATCTACGTGAATCTGGCTAAATGTGTGTTCTTCTCTCCCCCTCTCCCTCCCTGCCTGACAGGAATCCTCAGTGTGAACTGAGTTAAAATGCTTGTAAAGTCCTATAATCCACTCTATTACAGTATTATATAATGTACAATGTGTGTGTTTCTGTAATATAATTGTGCCAAATACCTTTGTTATAGTGCCGCTCTGCACTTCTGTGACCCGTAAGAGTTCTCTTCCCCGCAATTATATTACAGAAACACGCACATTGTACATTATATCAGCCCTCAAAATTTCCACTCGCCTGCTAGCATTTGGCGAGTGGATTTAAGCTGGGGGCGAGTGATGACAGGGCTGCATGACCAATCTCCCTCTAATCTGTGCCTACACTTAGAGCCCCGATGGGATTGGCGGCCGAAGAGGAAAGGTGCATGCTTGGGAAAAGTAGTCTGGTGAGCCACGAACAGGCAGAGCAGTACACAGGTGCTCTCCTTACAATTCTCATTAAGCCATGGGACCTAAGAGTATGACCTCTCTGAGCCTGCCCCCCTCCCCCCGACCAATGTAGCTGGAGAGCAGAAAGCAGGAAGTAATGAGTCAGGTGGAGGATTGCGAAAATTACCACTCCGGGTGTCCCAGGTAGGCAGTCCAGCGCTCACTGAAAGTTGCCCTGACATGAGAGTGGCAGCCTTCCAGTTTGTGCAGTTTTCTTCTCCTTGTGCTCTATGTAGGTGTCCAGCAGTTCAGCCTGAGCACTGCGAGCAGACTGGTCTCAATGTGTGCTGTGCGGTGTCAATGTGTGCTGTGCTATGGTGTCAATGGCTGTGCAGTTGTGTGGATCTCGGCGCTGGATTGTACTCCCTCCCGCTGTGCTGCAGCTCCTCTCCTCACTGCCAGCCTGAATAAAAGGGGGAAGTGGGGACATGCAAGCGTGGAGCCGCACACACAGGCTCCTGATGATGAGGTGAATAGGAGAGGAAGAGAGAGGATGGATGGATGGGAGTTGCAGAGGAGACAGCAAGAGAATGGGGAAGAGATCCAGTTCTAGTGCCATGTCCCTCTGGTCTGCCCCCAGTGCCCTGTCACTCTGGTCTGTCCCCATTGCCCTGTCCCATTTTGTTAAAGTTGTTTTTGGTAATATTTAATTGTGTAACTTGATTCTGCATAAAACATTTAACAGTGTCATTCCATGAGATAATCTACGAGGACGTGTTTAGGGACGCAATTAGGCGTGGAGCAGTGTATGAATTAGGTGGGGCAACTGGTGGCGAGTAACTCTTGAGGCCTGGCTAGTAGCTCGGGGCTTGAAATTTTGAGCCCTGCATTATATAATACTGTAATAGAGTGGATTATAGGATTTTACAAGCATTTTAAACTAGGGCTTATTTTCGGGGTAGGGCTTATATTGCAGCCCTTCTGGAAAATAACGCTAGGTCTTATTTTCAGGGAAACACGGTAGACAGAAAGTTGCTTATTAATTTGTGTAATGAATTATCTCTGAGTGTAAAGTGCATACAAATATGTTCAAGGGTAAACATTCTAAAAAAAAGACAAGAAGGAGAAATGACATACAGAAATTTGGCAAATTTATATGGAACATCTGATGTCTGAAGGACAACAAACTGGTACTTTGTTTAGAAAGTTTGGAGACCCCTGATATAGATTCTTCAGGAGGCAGAGTTGAGACTTCTAGGGAAGTAATTGTAGGTTCCGAAATTGAGAGGCTTATGCCTTGTACACACGATCGGATTTTCCGTCTGAATTCCATTTAAGCTGTCTTGCATACACACTGTCACACCAAATTCCGACCGTCAAGAACGCGGTGACGTACAACACTACGAGCCGAGAAAAATTAAGTAAAATGCTTCTGAGCATGCATGTTTTTTCTGCTAGAATGTTCTCTTTCTAAATTCCGAAGGAAAAAAGTCAGATGGGGCACACACATGGGGCTAGATTCAGCATTGAATTACGCCGGTGTATCTATAGATACGCTGCGTAAATTCAAAGCTGCGCCGGCGTATCTTCTTTCTGTATTCAGAAAGCAAGATACGCCAACATTAACCTAAGATCCGACTGGCGTAAGTCTCTTACACCGTCGTATCTTAGGGTGCATATTTACGCTGGCTGCTAGGTGGCGCTTCCGTCGTTTTCAGCGTAGAATATGCAAATGACCTAGATACGCCGATTCACAAATTTACGTACGCCCGGCGCTATTTTTTTACGTCGTTTACGTTAGGCTTTTTCAGCGTAAGGTTGCTCCTGCTATTATGAGGCATACGCAATGTTAAGTATGCACGTCATTCCCGCATCAAATTATTTTTTTACGCCGTTTGCGTAAGTCGTTCGCAAATAGGGCTGGACGTAATTTACGTTCACGTCGAAACCAATGACGTCCTTGCGGCGTACTTTGGAGCAATGCACACTGGGAAATTCCACGGACGGCACATGCGCCGTTCGGGGAAAAACGTCAATCACGTCGGGTCACCAAGAATTAACATAAAACACGCCCCCTCATCCTCATTTAAATTACGCGCGCTTACGCCAGCCCCATTTACTCTACGCCGCCGTAACTTAGGAGGCAAGTGTTTTGTGAATATAGCACTTGCCTCTCTAACTTACGGCGGCATAGCGTAAATACTATACGCTTCACCACTGTAACAATGCGCGCCCCTACCTGAATCTAGCCCAATGTCGGGAATATTCGATGAAAAAATTCCGTTTGACTTTTTCCATCGGAAATTCCGATTGTGTGTACAAGGCATTATCCTTCATTACAAATTAGCAGTTGTACGTGAGGGACAATGGTCGAATCAAGGATTGCTCATTCATTGTAATCATTTTCAAAACAAGCAGCAACCATGCAAACATCTGTGATAGCTCTATTTTATAAAATAATCTTTAATCACCAAATCCATGTTTTAAAAGTGTCAGCATATAAAGTTTCAGCGCAGTCTGACAGCCTCTTCATACACCGCTGTCTTCCCGATTCTTCTGTGTCTATGTATATTTTTATTTTCACATTCATTTTGCCAGTCTGAGGAACAAGGAATGGAAAATTCCCAGCTAATGAGAGCAAGTCAGGTGTTTTTTTCTTTCTTTTTTTTTCTCTTTTTCTGCAGTGCAGAACTTTAAAAAAAAAAAAAAAAGTATGCTCTTTCTTTGCCAAGGAATAAAAAATTAAACTTGGATGAATGTTATAAATATTATATGCTTGGGGTGCCAGAGGTACCTGGAGTCCTCATGCTTCGCTGGGTGATGTGAAATTAACTCTTTATGGAATTGGATTATGGACAAAAACATGATAAATATTAATGCGCTGTCAGTTCATACGGTTCACCCTAATCATTCCAGTGTTTTTGATTTAAGGCTATGGAAAAAGGCTACTTCTTAATTTTTATTATTAGAAAATGTTTTTGTTTATCCATTCATATATGTAGTCCTTATTAGTTAAACTATTTGTTCTGTACTATCAATTTCTGCTGATTTTATAGATGCATGATGCTTATTTATGGTGTGTGTCTGGGATGAGTTAGATAGAAGGTGTCAGTACACCTGGAGATAGCAGCGTGATCAAGTTTTACAGGGTAAACCAATCCACTGAAAATCTTTCCCTAAAACATACAATTTAGTGTCCCTACAATACTATCAAGGAGCAATATGAGAAGTTTCCAAAAAAGTTTACCAGTAGAGCAGGGGGTCTCCAAACTGCGGCCCGAGGGCCAGATGTGACCCTTTGATAGCCTTTATCCGGCCCTTGGGGCACTATTCATCCCACTGATATGAGGCACTAGTCCTCCCACTGACACCAACAATGGGACACTGAATCTTACACTGATACAAATGATGGGATACTATTCCTCCTACTAATGGGGGGGAAACGCCTCCTCCTATTGACCACAAAACCTGAGGCCATATTTATTCTCACTGATGCTGGGCCGTGACATTTCCTGTCCCTGCTGGCCACAATCCGGCCCTCCGAAAGTCTGAAGGACAATAAAGTGGCCCTTTGTTTGAAAAGTTTGGAGACCCCTGCAGTAGAGGAATGGGTGCACCAAGACAAACCAGGGAAGGACACAAACATCCATGCAGATAGTGTCCCAGGTTGGATTCAATCTCAGGGCACTATCACAAGGGCACTAACTGCTTGACTACCATACTGCACCTATTAACCACAGTTATGCAAACAACAAACACGTTGTTAAAAAAGTTTCCAAACAATTCAGGTTTACCCTAGGCCAGTGATGGTGAACCTTGGCACCTCAGATGTTTTGGAACTACATTTCCTACTATGCTCGTGCACTCTGCAGTGTAGTTGAGCATCATGGGAAATGTAGTTCCAAAACATCTGGGCTGCCAAGGTTTGCCATCACTATCCTAGCCTATATTCCTTCAAGTAGCCCAGTGGTAAGTGATTAGCACTTCCGCCTAGCAGCACTAGGATCACTGGTTTAAAACTCAACCATGACACTACTTGCGTGGAGTTTCCATGTTCTCCCTGTCCCTGTACAGATTTCCTCTGGGTACTCTGGTTTCCTCCCACTCTTCAAAGACACATGCTGGTAGGTTAATTTGCTCCAGTCTAAATGTTACCTTATATGTGTATGAATGAGTTGGGGACAGGGCCGATCCACCCTATAGGCTCACTATACAAGTTGCTTAGGGCCCCGCAAAGCTGGGGAGGGCCCCCCAAATTACTAGAGGCCCCGCCCGGTGAGAAGTCATTTTCGGCCCCTCACCCCGCTTCTTAACTCGCTGGCTGCATGGGAGAAGAGGTAAGAAGTCAGCACCCCCCGCTTCTCACTTTAATGTAAGATGTCACTTCCGACAGCAGAACACCCCCTCCCCTCGCTTCTCAACTTTAATCTCTAATGTGACATGTCACTGACGGCAGCGCGCCCCCCCCCCGCTTTTCAACTTTAATATGACATGTCATTTTGCTTAGGGCCCCAGGGAGGTCAGGATCGGCACTGGTTAGGGACCTTAGATTGTAAGATCCTTGAGGGCAGGGACTGATGTGAATGTACAATATACTGTATATGTAAAGTGCTGTGTAAATGGACGGTGCTGCAGCATCTCACAAGAATAAGTACACCCTTACTTTTTTTCATGTGACAACACTGAAGAACTGACACTTTGCTACAATGTAAAGTAGCGAGTGTACAGCTTGTATAACAGTGTAAATTTGCTGTCCCCTCAAAATAACTCAACACACAGCCATTAATGTTTAAACAAAAGTGAGTACACCCCTAAGTGAAAATGTCCAAATTGGGCCCAATTAGCCATTTTACCACCCCGGTGTCATGTGACTCGTTAGTGTTATAGGATCTGGTGTGGTGTTATCGTTCTCACTCTCTCATACTGATCACTGGAAGTTCATAATGGCACCTCAATGCAAAGAACTCTCTGAGGATCTAAAAAAAAATGTTTTGCCCTACATGAAGATGGCCTAGGCTATAAGAAGGTTGCCAAGACCCTGAAACAGAGCTGCAGCACAGTGGCCAAGACCATACAGCAATTTAACAGGACAGGTTCCACTCAGAACCGGCCTCGCCATGGTTAACCAAAGAAGTTGAGTGCACGTGCTCAGCATCATATTCAGAGGTTTTCTTTGGGAAATAGACATATGAGTGGTGCCAGCATTGAAGGGGTGGGGGGTCAGCCTGTCAGTGATCCGACCATACGCCACACACTGCATCAAATTGGTCTGCATGGCTATCATCCCAGAAGGAAGTCTCTTCTAAAGATGATGCACAAGAAAGCCCGCACACAGTTTGCTGAAGACAAGCAGGACATGGATTACTGGAGCCATGATCTGTGAACTGATAAGAGCAAGATAAACTTATTTGGTTCAGATGGTGTCAAGTGTGTGTGGCGGCAACCAGGTGAGGAGTACAAAGACAAGTGTGTCTTGCCTACAGTCAAGCATGGTGGTGGGAGTGTTATGTTCTGGGGCTGCATAAGTGCTGCCGGCACTGGGGAACTACAGTTCATTGAGGGAACCATGAATGCCAACATGTACTGTAACATACAGAAGCAGAGCATGATCCCCTCCCTTCAGAGACTGGGCTGCAGGGCAGTATTCCAACATGATAACAACCCCAAACACACCTCCAAGACGACCACTGCCTCGCTAAAGAAGCTGAGGGTAAAGGTGATGGACTGGTCAAGCATGTCTCCAGACCTAAACCCTGTTGAGTATCTGTGGACATCCTCAAAACAGAAGGTGGAGGAGCGCAAGGTCTCTAACATCCATCAGCTCTGTGATGTCATCATGGAGGAGTGGAAGAGGACTCCAGTGGCAACCTGTGAAGCTCTGGTGAACTCCATGCTCAAGAGGGTTAAGGCAGAGCTGGAAAATAAAGGTGGCCACACAAAATATTGACACTTTGGGCCCAATCTAGACATTTTCACTTAGGGGTGTACTCACTTTTGTTGCCAGCGGTTTAGACATTAATGGCTGTGTGTTGAGTTATTTTGAGGGGACAGCAAACTTACACTGTTATACAAGCTGTACACTCACTACTTTACATTGTAGCAAAGTGTCATTTCTTGTCACATGAAAAGACATAATAAAATATTTACTTAAATGTGCGGGGTGTACTCACTTTTGTGAGAAATTGTATTTTGGAATTCTTTGGAATTGTGAGATACTGTAAGTACCGGTAATCAATAAATAGCTGTTCAGGGAATTAAATTAAAGAAATGTCGATCAGCCACCTAATTAATAATTACACCGAGAGCTTCTTCGAATAAAATTCCTTAATTGTCTCTTTAAGTTACGACAAAAACGACTTGGCAGCCTGACACTCATGCAGCGCTTTAAGTTCACAAAGACCGCAGAGAGGTAAGTGCTGCAATGAAGTGATATCAAAACATCTCAAACTGTAAAGCAATTAAATCACTGCAGAGCAGATCAGTGGTATGGCTGGGTGAATACTAAAAAAAAAACAGATGGCAACTTTGGAGGGCTGATACTACAGCCTGCAAACACAGAAAACAATAGCTTAAAATAATGTACCCGATCTTTTTATCTAGACTAGAATTAAAGTGAAACAGTTTCCACAACAAATAACAAAAATTCATTAAAATAAAAAGGATATGCTGCAATACTCGCCTGTAATCCAGCAATATCCCCTGTAGAAGGTCCATTCTGTCCTACAGTGATGCCAGCCTTCCAGTGAAATGACAATGAGCACCATCCAACCCACTTCCTGTGGGCCCTGTGTCCTTATTTTATTTTTTATCTTTTAATGGGCCATTACTAGTGTTGAGCAGAATACGCCATATTCGATTTCGCGATATATCTCGAATATATAGTCGAATATTCGAGATATATTCGCTAAATTCGAATATTCGTGACATTTTATCGAAATGAAATAATTGCGAATTTTCGCTATTGCGAATGCGAAAATAATTGCGAATTTTCGATAACTGCGGTAGGAGCACTCTGATTGGCTCAGAATATTCGTGATATTTTATAATACAAAATAATTGCGAATATTCGGCAAATGCGGAAGGAGCACTCTGATTGGCTCAGAATATTCTTGATATTTTACAATACAAAATAATTGCGAATATTCGGCAAATGCGGAAGGAGCACTCTGATTGGCTCAGAATATTCTTGATATTTTACAATACAAAATAATTGCGAATATTCGGCAAATGCGGAAGGAGCACTCTGATTGGCTCAGAATATTCTTGATATTTTACAATACAAAATAATTGCGAATATTCGGCAAATGCGGAAGGAGCACTCTGATTGGCTCAGAATATTCTTGATATTTTACAATACAAAATAATTGCGAATATTCGGCAAATGCGGAAGGAGCACTCTGATTGGCTCAGAATATTCTTGATATTTTACAATACAAAATAATTGCGAATATTCGGCAAATGCGGAAGGAGCACTCTGATTGGCTCAGAATATTCTTGATATTTTACAATAGAAAATAAAAAGTGTTTTGCATTGGTGGTGATTCTTTACTCTATCCATCTGTCACAGCCGTTTGTCAATCAAACACCTTGAAGATTGAACACGTTCATGCTGCATGCTTTGGACTTTTTTTCACTTCACATATCAAAGACATTTTTATGAAAGATTATTTTTCTATTATTGGGACTATATTGCTTTATATATTTGTTTCACTGTGTATTTCACAAGTTATTTGCGCTTGCTTATTTTATAATTTGCCCACATGTCTTGTCACTAGACATATTTTTTATTCTTGTAGAGCGACTCCATTTTCTGTCTTGTATTAATTTATGTTGTATAACATTTTTGAGTTGCTGCTGTATTCTCCCCTTTTTTTAAGGTATGCGCAATTTTTTCCTTCTTACAAAAAAAAATAATATCAAACATACAAATATTCATAACAGAAACATACACAAAGCCCCCCCCCTTTTTCATCAGAGACAATCAGAGTTCTCCTACCACAGTTATCGAAAATTCGCAATCATTTTCGCATTCGCATTAGCGAAAATTCGCATTTTTTTTTTTTTTATATTCGGCAACATAAAAGGATCGCCTCAGCTTAGCTACTCGGCCCAGGGTCTCTAATCATACCAGCAATGCTTTTAGACGTCGATAGGATGTGATCTGTTTTAAAAATAAAATTGAAAAAATGCGAATATTCGGAATTGCGAATATTCATTGCGAAATTCGAAATATATCGCGAATACTCGAATATGCCATATTCGAGCCGAATATTCGCAATACGAATATTCGTGAGCAACACTAGCCATTACAATTATTATAATTGTCTTCTTTAGGAATATTGAAAGCTGCAGACAGATATGAAGTACAGGCACCCAGAGAACCAACCTTTGGTGATTTTCAGTTTTGTCTGTTTTGCTTAAATTATTATTATTAATATACAGGATTTATATAGTGCCAACAGTTTGCGCAGCGCTTTACAACATCAGGGAAGACAGTACAGTCACAATACAATTCAATACAGGAGGGATCAGTGGGCCCTGCTCGTTAGAGCTTGCAATCTAGAAGGGATGCCGAGATGTTCTGATTGGGGAAAAGTTCACATTTCCTTATAGTCTGCATAATGCTTAGTTCACACTGCAGCAGTCTATAAAAATCTACCCGTGGCGGACTGCTTTTCAGAAGGCGGCCAAGGAGTGGCTTCCAGGCTTTCAGGAGACGATCCGCCTGCCTCCTGATGGCCTCCTTTGTTTTTCTTTTTAGGCTAGGTTCACATCTCACAGCAGGGGGTCCATGCGTCCCTGTTCACCGTTTCACGTCTCACTTCGGCCCAAATTTTGGGCTGAATTCGGACCTGAAACAGACCAGAAGATGCACAGGGCTCCTGTGCAATTTGCTTCACACCTGTATCGGAGATGTGTGAATCGGCTCCATTGAGAGCTGGTCACAGGCTCCTGACATGCGAATTGGATGTGGACAACATTTTTTTTTTCCAAACATCATTTTTAACTACTTAACCACGTCGGCAGAAGAGGCATTTTTAACCATGATATACGTCGGCAGAAGAGCACGGCTGGGCACAAGCACGTACCTGTATGTCCTCTTTAAGAGCCCAGTGGGGACCCGCAGACCCGATTGCCGCCCCACGATCGGTCTTAGGAGCTGAAGAACGGGGAGAGGTAAGTGTAAACACACCTTCCCCGTTCTTCATTGTGGCAATGTCAGTGATCGTCTGTTCCCGGATATAGGAAAAGACGATCACTGACGTCACACATCCAGCCCCGCCCCCCTACAGTTAGAAACACATATGAGGTCACACTTAACCCCTTCAGCGCCCCCTAGTGGTAAACTCCTAAACTGCAATTGTCATTTTCAGTACAGTGCTTCGGTGCATTTATATACCACTTTTCTCTGTGAAAATGACCCAAAAAAGGTCCCAAAAATGTGTCAAAATTGTCCGATGTGTCTGATATAATGTCACAGTCACGAAAAAAAAGCTGATTGCCGCCTTTAGTAGTAAAAAAAAATTATTAATAAAAATGCCATAAAACTATCCCCTATTTTATAAACGCTATACATTTTGCGCAAACCAATCGATAAACGCTTATTGCGATTTTTTTTTTTACCAAAAATAGGTAGAAGAATAAGTATCGGCCTAAACTGAGGAAAAAAAATGTTTTTTTATATCTTTTTGGGGATATTTATTATAGCAAAAAATATAGAATTTTTTCAAAATTGACGCTCTATTTTTGTTTATAGCGCAAAAAATAAAAACCGCAGATGTGATCAAATACCACCAAAAGAAAGCTCTATTTGTGGGGAAAAAAAGATGCCAATTTTGTTTGGTAAAAAGCCACGTCGCATGACCGCGCAATTGTCAGTTAAAGCGACGCAAAAAGGGGAAAGGTCCTTAACCTGCATAATGGTCCGGGTCTTAAGTGGTTAATAGAACTAACTTGCTGCAGCCCCATTGTCTTAAATGGGCGAGTTTAGACAACTTGTGTACAGCAGCTACAGCCCCACGTAGTTTGAGACACTACATTAACATATTATAACAAGGTATAAAACCAAGGTGGTTCAAAAAAGGAAAGTAAGTTGTAGATATGGTTCGCCATTTTAAATCATATCACCACTCACCCGACTCAACTTCCCATTGGCTCCGAACAAGAGCGAAGGATGCTGTGATGGACATCAGGGGGCGCACAGGATGGCCAACAAGGGCCCAGAAAGACCAAACTATAATGTAATAGTACTGTGTTAGGTGTCTTCTCAACAACTGAGTGATTGCAAGGAATAGATGGAGAAGGATAAGTAAAAGGGGGGGTTGTTTTGTGTGTGTGTACATTACATATTGGAGTGACACACCAAACACATATAGCATACGCACAGCACAAGTTGTTGATATGCGAACAGGCCAAGGGTGCCGTGATGGGATTATAAGACTGATTGTCAGAATAAATGACAGGCAGTGGAATGCTGAAAAAGTATTAGGGAATCTGTAGTAAGAATGAGCATAGTATGACAAGAACTTACTAATTACAAATGTAAATATGATGTTAAAGTGGAGGTTCACCCTTTAAAAAAAATTCTGACATCACACGGAGTCGCTGCATCCTACCGACAGAATGCCGGTGGTTTGTTTTTATTCTCAGCACATACCTCTTAATCCCGATTTTCACCTCACGGCAATCCCACGGGAGTGGGCGTTCCCAAGCACTGCCTGTGATTGACAGGCTTCCGAACGGCGCACACTGCGCGTCACAGGTTGCCGACAGAACCCGAACGGGTTTTTTTCGGCAACCTGTGACGCGCAGTATGCGCCGTTCGGAAGCCTGTCAATCACAGGCAGTGCTTGGGAACACCCACTCCCGCGGGATTGCCGTGAGGTGAAAATCGGGATTAAGAGGTATGTGCCGAGAAAAAAAAAAAAACACTGGCATTCTGTCGGTAGGATGCAGCGACTCCGTGTGATGTCATATTTTTTTTGAGGGTGAACCTCCACTTTAAGTTTGGAATATTAATAGCTAAGTTGTAACATGAATTGATATAGATCTGTGGTTGCAAAGACACAGACCGAGTAACTGCTGCAAATCAACTGTCTTGTGATTTAAACAGGTGGCAGCAGGAATAGTTATAGGAAAAAGAGATACGCAGTAAACAAATATAGTTCAAATAAGGTAAGGGTATGTACATTGAAGATTTATGGAGAAAATCACTAGCTCTATGAATCTATTTTACATTACGTTGAGCTACAGCGGTGTATGGTCACCCTTGGAGTACTGACACTCATTAGACCATTGTCAGTACTCCAAGGGTGACCATACACCGCTGTAGCTCAATGTAAGGTAAAATAAATTCATAGAGCTAGCTATTTTCTCCATAAATCTTCAATGTACCTACCCTAACATTATTTGAACTATATTAGATTTTGTCTACTGCATATCTCTTTTTCCTATAACTATTCCTGCTGCCACCTGTTTAAGTCACTAGTTGGAGACCAAAAAAAAAAATGAAAACGAGAAAATAAAAAAAATAAGAAAAAAAAAATAAAAAAATGAAACCCCTCTTAAGAGGCCACTAATGGCCATGTTGTTTATATGGATATATAGTTGTACCTTATGATGAAGAGAGTATCTTCAACTGTGTCTACTCTCCAGTGATCTCTCTATTCTGCCTCCCACTCTAAGTGACTTACCCATCTCAGCCATCCCCCCCCCCCGCAAATGACACCAGTGAGGTGAAAACACAGACAAAAAAAAAAAAAAAAAAAAAAAAAAAAAAAAGAAGAAGAAAAAGGTTTAATAATTTCGTCTTGTGACATTTGTACCACCTCTATACTCATTCTGCTTTAAAGCCCTCCTCTCCCGTATTCCCCCCTCTCCACTTCCCCTCCCCATACCCCTCCCCACCATCCCCGCTTCCCCGTGATTGCCCTCCCTCTCTCTCTCCTAGGTCGGAGCAGACATCCTACTCCACATTATCAAGGCTGTTCAAAACAAAACACACAAAACACACAAACAAGGGGGATCCCGGGAAGAAAGAAAGAGGGGGAGAGAAGGAAAGAAAAAAATAAAAAAAGAGAAAAAAATTAAAAACCTAGATACATCAACTCTGGTCAATGATCATGTTCTAGCTCCTTATTCATCATATTTGAAACCATATATGACTACCCTGGGGGCCACACGTAGCTATTACGCTCCCGGCTTTCCTGCTCCATTTCTCTTGTCCTTAGCCCATTTCAGGTGCATACTGTATCCATTTTTAATTTTTTTTTGGTCTCCAACCACTTGCACATTGTTACACAAGTCTGGGGAAAGGCCAAGAGGGCCGATACATATAATCACGACTAGTGTTGAGCAGAATATGCCATATTCGATTTCGCGATATATCTCGAATATATATTCGAATATTCGAGATATATTCGCTAAATTCGAATATTCGTGATATTTTATCGAAATTAAATGATTGCGATTTTTCGCTATTGCGAATGCGAAAATAATTGCGATTTTTTGATAACTGCGGTAGGAGCACTCTGATTGGCTCAGAATATTCGTGATATTTTATCGAAATATCGCAACATGCGAATGCGATATTTATTGCGCAATTTCGAGAAATGCTGGAGGAGCGCTCTGATTGGCTCAGAATATTCGTGATATTTTATCGAAATATCGCAACATGCGAATGCGATATTTATTGCGCAATTTTGAGAAATGCTGGAGGAGTGCTCTGATTGGCTCAGAATATTCGTGATATTTTATCGAAATATCGCAACATGCGAATGCGATATTTATTGCGCAATTTCGACAAATGCTGTAGGAGCACTCTGATTGGCTCAGAATATTCGTGATATTTTACAATACAAAATAATTGCGAATATTCGGCAAATGCGGAAGGAGCACTCTGATTGGCTCAGAATATTCTTGATATTTTACAATACAAAATAATTGCGAATATTCGACAAATGCTGTAGGAGCACTCTGATTGGCTCAGAATATTCTTGATATTTTACAATACAAAATAATTGCGAATATTCGGCAAATGCAGAAGGAGCACTCTGATTGGCTCAGAATATTCTTGATATTTTACAATACAAAATAATTGCGAATATTCGGCAAATGCGGAAGGAGCACTCTGATTGGCTCAGAATATTCGTGATATTTTACAATACAAAATAAAAAGTGTTTTGCATTGGTGGTGATTCTTTACTCTATCCATCTGTCACAGCCGTTTGTCAATCAAACACCTTGAAGATTGAACACGTTCATGCTGCATGCTTTGGACTTTTTTTCACTTCACATATCAAAGACATTTTTATGAAAGATTATTTTTCTATTATTGGGACTATATTTCTTTATATATTTGTTTCACTGTGTATTTCACAAGTTATTTGCGCTTGTTTATTTTATAATTTGCCCACATGTCTTGTCACTAGACATATTTTTTATTCTTGTAGAGCGACTCCATTTTCTGTCTTGTATTAATTTATGTTGTATAACATTTTTGAGTTGCTGCTGTATTCTCCCCTTTTTTAAGGTATGCGCAATTTTTTGATATCATACACATACACAAAGCCCCCCCCTTTTGCATCAGAGACAATCAGAGTTCTCCTACCACAGTTATCGAAAATTCGCAATCATTTTCGCATTCGCAATAGCGAAAAATCGCAATTTTTTTTTTTTCAATTTGGCAACATAAAAGGATCGCCTCAGCTTAGCTACTCGGCCCAGGGTCTCTAATCATACCAGCAATGCTTTTAGACGTCGATAGGATGTGATCTGTTTTAAAAATCAAATTGAAAAAATGCGAATATTCGGAATTGCGAATATTCACCGCGAAATTCGAAATATAGCGCGATTTCTCGAATATGCTATATTCGAGTCGAATATTCGCAATGCGAATATTCGTGAGCAACACTAATCACGACTGATTAATAGTTAAATAGTAGGAATATATATTTAACATAAAAATAAGAATAGTCACAAGGACCATTAGTGGTCCTTTGGAAAAAGGACGGTGGGTTTTCCCTCTCTCTCCCCCTCTGCTACCCTCCGGGGTACAATTCGGGAGGAACAAAGGGACAGGGCAGACATCCGTTCTCATCGGATGGACTGATTGTGTGTATGCGGCCGTAGAGAACATGTTCTCTTTTCCTCTGATGGAATTCCGTCGGAATTCCAATGTGAGTTTGGTCGAGCTAAAGCCCGATCGTGTGTACAGGGCATACGTCTCTTATAGTGTGCTAGTATGTGATGCATTATAGCACATTATGCTGTTAACTTGCAGGGGAATTAAAAAATTTTTTGGGGGGAAGGGTACTTTACTGCCGCTAAGATATAGCCAACTTAGAAATAGCTAGTTTTCCTCCTGTTGTTGCTAGGAGTTTCTTGATCAATTATCAAAGGACAATTAGGGCCAGATTCTCAAAAGAGATACGATTTATGCCTAGAAATATGTAAATCAGCTAGATACGCAAATTCACGAACGTACGCCCGTCCGACGCAGTACAGATATGCCGTTTACGTTAGGCTTTTCCCGGCGTAAAGTTACCCCTGCTATATGGTGGCGTACATGCGGCGTACCAATGTTAAGTATGGATGTCAGTCCCACGTCAAATTTTTAATATTTTACGTTGTTTGCGTAATTCGTCCGTGAATGGGGCTGGATGTCCTTGCGGCGTACTTTGGAGTACAAGTTATTTACATAAAACACGCCCCCCTGTTCCAAATTTGAATTAGGCGGGCTTACGCCGGCCTATTTACGCTACACCGCCGCAACTTACGGAGCAAGTGCTTTGAGAATACAGCACTTGCCCGTCTAAGTTGCGGAGGCGTAACGTAAATCGGATACGTTACGCCCGCGCAAAGATACGCCGATCTACGAGCATCTGGCCCTTAATCTCTAACCTACTCTGACCCCCCAATGCAAGATGGAAATGTTAGCACACAAAAAATGTCACTATGTGTGTTTTTTGTTATCAATATTTTTCAGTGAATTTAAAATTGATTGTATTACTGAAAATATTTTTTTCATCATATACAGCAGGTGGACATTAAAAAACAATTAGCCTTAAATGTCAAATACTTCAGGTATGCAACATTATTTATTGTGTTATTTAAAACGCTGCACAATTTACTGATCAAGCTAATGTACCATAAGCTGGTGGTGTAATTTTTTAGCAGGGGTTCTTGGAGATCTTAAAATATTTTCAGTGGTAAAATGTTTGAGAAAGGTTTCTGTAGAGTGTAAAACATTGGCCAGCGTCACACTGGTTGTCAATGCTGGGAGCTTCACACCATCAATTAACACCGCCGGGCTTCCAGCTCCGAAAACAAATGTATCAATGTTCATGTAATGTACAACTGTACAGCAAGCTTTTAGGCAGCGAGTTACAAGAGTTTGCTAGTAGCAAATGTATTCTTATTTTCCATTTATATCGCTGTGCATTGCAGATTCTGTAGCTGTTTACATTTTGCCGGTTATTTATTCATACGCCCGCCTTTTAAACGTTACAACGCTGTAACGTGATCTGTAAATGTGCCGGCGTCTGCCTTAGTCATCTTCTGGTGTGAAAGTGCTGTGTTTTCATATGTAAAGCACTATCTTCTAATTATATGCTACATTGTGTTATTTTATTGCTGTCTGCAAATTCAACAATAACATTCTAATGTTGCATACAAATGCACTGTCCTGTCAGCAAATGACATATTATAATATATTCTTCCCACTGCTCTATGTTCTGAATATTTCAGTTTATGTTGTTGTTTCTGTAGCTGTCTAGAAATGTCATACCGATGTGATGTCCACCATGAGCGGCTCTAAGACAGATACACACAGCATCCATTAAGATCAGAGAAGAGAGGTAGAGAAAAAAGTATTCTACATTTAAAGATGAACCCCAGGCAAAAGTATTTATTAAAGCGGAGTTCCACCCAAAAGTGGAACCTTCGCTTATCTGGGGTGCCGAAATTGCGGGGCTCCCTGGACAGGTAAGTGTTCATATAATAAAAGTCGGCAGCTACAGTTTTTGTAGCTGCTGACTTAAAAAAAAAAAAAAAAATTCCCAGGTGGAACACCGCTTTAAAAGTAATTATAATAATAATAATTAGATGTTTTATTTAGAATTAATACAAACATCCGAATATGTCTTAATGTCCCAATCACAATATGAGACGAAGGACCAGTACTCTAATGCCCTGTACACACGATCGGTCCATCCGTTGAGAACGGTCTGATGGATTTTTCCATCAGTTAACCGATGAAGCTGACTGATGATCAGTCATGCCTACACACCATCAGTTAAAAAAACGATCGTGTCAAAACGCGGTGACGTAAAACACAACGACGTGCTGAAAAAAACGAAGTTCAATGCTTCCAAGCATGCGTCGACTTGATTCTGAGCATGCGTGGATTTTTAACCGATGGACGTGCCTACAAACGTTCGTTTTTTTTTCCAGTTAGGTATCCATCGGTTAATTTTAAAACAAGTTTCAAATTTTTTAACCGATGGATAAATAACCGATGGGGCCCACACATGATCGTTTTGGTCTGATGAAAACGGTCCATCAGAACGTTCTCATCGGATTGACCGATCGTGTGTACGCGGCATAAGCTAATCAGAGCTTGATTGCTTTGAACAGTGCTGTCAGTCAATTGGGATATGTTTTCAGATAGAAAAGAGCAAGAGTGATTTTCTCAAAATACACATCATTGCAAAATTACTAATTTATCTGAAAGTGTAAATTTCAATTTTCACTAATTAAGCTGCTTTGATGACATTTTATATAAATCAGGTGGTACCGCACTCTATAAGAGGAAATACTGAGCTAATGCATAAAAAAGCTGCTAGCATCACTATTGACATAAATTGTGTAAATGCCTAATAAAATAGACATATGCTGCACTTAACCATGTGAGTGACAAAAATATGTAAAACATTAATAAATAAGAAGAGCCAATGATGTATAAGGCAGCTATCATGGGAAAATAAATGATAAAGTCCAACATGAATATATCATATAAAAAATGATTCAAAAGTATAAAGTGCATTCCAAACTTTTTGGACGCCGTTTGGTACTTTGCACTTTATACTTTTGAATATTTTTTTTATGTAGCACTACCCCCGAAGGAGCTGCTGGTTTGTTTTGGGTGGCATGTCACCTCGTGGCTCCTCCGCCATCTAGGGGTGATTGGTGAAAATTGTAGTAACGGAATGTCCACGACAGGTGTCTTTTTATGTGCTCTTTATTACCCAGACAGGTAAAAACAATAAAACTTGTGGTGAAAGGCAGAGATTCAGTAGAAGGAGAAATAGCAGATTCAGGCGTAGCAATAGGGAAACAGTCCCGCTTCCACGTGTAATGTTTCTTACGCCACTCCAGCCTGAGTGGGCTTAGTGTACCTGGACAGGCCTCTCTCACTGACCTGGCAGCCAGAGTATCACTTGGAACTTAAGGGAAAAGTCTCTGCCACAGACCCTCCTTAGATTTGAGATAGCGGAGATAATCCTCCTTGATAGACTTTGCGCCTGGATCTCCTTCAGGTAGTTTGCAGTTAGGTTACCGACTGATAAGTGACCAACGCCCAGCCTTTCAGTGTCTGGTTACCTTGATCCCTGGTGGATGGTCGAGACCCTATTGGATTGCCAGCCTCTCTTGGCTCTCCTCAGGCGGACTCCCCACCGAACAGCTTCCTCTCAAAGGAACAACGCTTGGGATCTTCTAAAGATTGGAGACCCAGTCGATCACTGGGGCCCGGTCACAGCTCAAACGTTCCGGACCAACGTGGTCGCAGAACCAGGAACACCGCGTGGGACACACACCCTGGCCTGGAAAGTCATTTCGCCGGGGCGGCGTGACGTGGTCACCCTAAAGGTGGGTGCCACACTGGAAGAAGACCCAGACCAATGGCGTCTGTCTCATAAATACCCTCCCCCGCATGCACAGCGAGGAAAACGCCTCCTGAATGGCTGCTGAGGAAAAGCACCCAAACCTCAACTCCACTGCTGCCACCTATCGTCCTGGGGTGAGCTCAGCACCCCAGAAGCGACAAAATGAGCCCACAGCACAGCCAAGCTGAGACAATTTGAACAAATCAGACTGGTCAAAGCTACTTAACTCTCTGACCCCCTCTAAATTTAAACTAGCACCGGTTCTTAGAAGTAACCAGGCGCTACATTTATATGATATATTCAGGGTGGACTTTATAATTAATTTGTGCGCGATAGATGCCTTGGCTCTTCTTATTTATTAATGTTTTACATATTTTACATATTTACATATTTACATATTTTTGTCACTCACATGGTTACGTGCAGCATATGTCTATATTATTATCTATTTTAATGAGAATAAATGTGAAAATTAACCAAAGTGTTAATATCCCCTGAGACAAATAATATTTTTAAAACAATATGAAAATATACATCCAAAATGAATTTCTAAAGTGTCCATAAAAAGTGAACCATAAAAAACAACAATCTCTTACTGTCCGTTAATGTGACTCAAAAATAACCAAATCCAGCAGATGTAATAAACAGTACAGTCCTCAGAATTACCAAAATTGACTTCTTAGGCCTCGTACACACGACCGTAAATGAAACATTGTTTTCCTCGACAAGTTCCTTGTTAGGCTTGTCGAGAATCTTGACAAGCTTTCTTTGCGTACACACTGTTGAGACCAAATCTAGCCGTTCTTAAACGCGGTGACGTACAACACATACAACGGCAGGGGAAGTTCGATTCCACTGGTACAACCCTTGGGGCTGCTTTTGCTAATCTCATGTTACAGCGTGTTAAGTAAAAGTTTGGTGAGAGACGATTCACGCTTTTCAGTCTGTTACAGCGTGACAAATGTGCTATCTCCATTACAAACGCTACTTTTACCGAAGGTGCGCTCCCGTCTCATACTTTATTCTGAGCATGGGCGGGTTTCTTAGCATACACATGATCGTGTTTCTCGTCGTAAACCAGCCCGACGAGAAACACGACAAGGAAATTGGGACCCCCTGATGGAGAAAAAGAGAACTTTTTTCTCGTCGAGTGCCACAACAGTTTTCTCGATGAAAAACATACACACGACCGTTTTCCTCAGCAAAAAAGCTCTGCCACCAAGTTTCTTGATGGATTCTGTCGAGGAAAATGGTCGTGTGTACGAGGCCTTAGATATCCACCACTCTGTGCGGAAAAGAACTTTGATGCAATAGTGAAAAACCCTTCACAAGATGTGCCCTCCCCTGGGGGATATGACCACAGAAATGGTCTTAATGAACCCTTTACCCACTGTAGGGGATATTTAAATGCTGTTCCAATAGATAACAAAGAATGTTCCCTTTGTTCCTAAAATATCTGCTCCACTCAGCCAGCTTAACATAAAAGAAAACTGTATAGTGCTTAATTCTTTAAAACCATTGATCTTTATTAAAAACATCTAATATTAAGCACTCACTTGTTCATGGTGCTCCCAGTGTACCAGACTATACACAGCATGAAACAATAGTAATACAGCTCGATGTAATGCTCCTGGGTAGTGTAATTACTGCACTACCTTGCGTAACAGATACTCTGTGGCATCCGAAAACCCCTTCCCTATGCGCTGCGCCACAGGGTCACATGGCTTCCTTAGGGAGGTGTAAGAAGACGTCACACCGCTGTTCCTCATATAGATATATATATCTATAGATATATATCTATATATACAGTATATATCCCTATCGAACGCAATTTTTCTATAGCCTCTTATTCAATATATTACTAGGCGCCATCTTACTGTGGTTGCTTGACCTGTACTGGTATCTCTATCCAGAGCCATTTGCTTTGGTGACATTGGCTTGAAAAAATCTACTGTTTTTCTTCATTTAGTTTATTTTTAGAAGCTATTTAGGGTAGTTTACCTTATTTAATTTCATCAAGTTTTCTGTTTGTTTGTTTTTTATTCCATACTTATTGTGTATTTGATTTGATTTCTGTTTGTATTTTACCTTGTTTCTTTACTGTCTGTTTCTTCTTTTTTGTAAAAGTTAAAAACAACAAGGTTAAAGGTGGTGGGAGTTTTTCGACACAGGGTAGATGATTAATAAAAAGATAAAAGCTGTAACTAAAGCTAGACCAATTTTTTAGAAGATAGCTGGGGAGGAAAACAGTGCAAGATTATTCCTCTACCTAGTTAAAAATCCAGTCACCTAATCCAATTAGAATAAAGCTGTGAACCTCTGAATCAAGGCTGCATATAGAAAAAAAGAGAGGACTAAATTCAAAAAGAGATACTTCAAGGAGGGACAACCGGTATTATCAAAAATCCTTATCTTTATTTAGAAAAATCCACATACAACATAAAAATGTATCCTCAGGACACAGGTAGCTACCACAGACATCCAACTCTCACACTGAGAATAATATTATAATAATAAACTGTCTGAATTGGTGGAAATTATTTGCTATAACTGAATTGGCTAACCGCCAAATGGACTCAGTATAGAATATCCACCAGATGGTGATTGCAACTTCACAGCTAAATATGAGGTAGATGGAATCAGTGTAATACTGTGATATACAGCCTCAGATTGAAAGTAGTGATTTGCCTCGGAGATCTCACTTTGGAGACAATATCAGTTCCTGGTAATTAATTGAAGATCGGGGGAAGTCAATGTGAAAATTCACTGTAATGAGGGAGAAAAAGCCGGGAGTCACTCAGACATCAGGTATATAGATCGCAGGCAGGCAATCAGCCCAATCACTGCTATCATTGTAGCATTGTAATTATTCATTATTAATGATTTTTTATAAAGTATATATTGAAGTTATTTTTGTTATAATTTTGTTATTTGCACAACTATAGGGGATACATGTTCATTGTGTGTTATTTACTTGTAGTCTAGCGCTCTCTATACACACCTTCAATCAGCCCAATGTCAATACCAGGGCTCTAGTCCTGTGGGAACGCGTGGGAATGGAGTTCCTGCACTTTTTTCACAGCAGGAACGCAGTTCCCTTTGCAGGACTAGAGAAGCCGAGAGCAGCCGAGCCGCCTGAGCCAATCCTTCACTAAGCAGCGATGCCCAGCTCGAGTCACTGTCAGGGGCAGGTGAACCTTAGTAATCCTTTGTTACTGGCCGCTTCCTGTATATGGATTCATCGGGTAGTGTGCAGGTATTCCGTCACTTCCTCGATGCCGCAATGTCTCCTGGGAGCTTTTGTCATTGTTCCCAGAAGACATATCACGGGATTTAGAAAGAACTTGCTTAAAAAAACATGCGGTTTAGTAATTATGCATACGAGCGTATCATTTTTTTTTTTGGTGGGGGAGTGGATCTTGGGTGGGAGTTCCCACACTTTTTTCCCTAGGACTTGGCCCCTGGTCAATACTACACCCTCTACTCACAGGATTGCACAAAGAGGAGGAGGAAATTGGAGACAAGGAAATCAGTTACCCAATCGGGTATCAACAGGCACTAGTCTAGCTCACCACTCTCTGGATTCCAAGCAGTAATGTTGTGCTGGAGATCTTGTAATCCGATTCAGGGAGAGAGGGATGGAGCAGTACACCACAGCTCTGTAGACATCACTGGCATCTCGCAGGTGACTCACTCGGCGATCCCCGCTCATATCAGAAGATTACACCTGCATTCCACATCCCGCTAAGCATCCAAGGGTGTTGAGTCTCCTCAGAGCATGCTCTTTTTGGACTTAGTCCTCTCTTTTTCCATAACCCTCAGATGCCCTTACTGTATGCTACACTCATTTTGGAAAAATTCTGCTATTTTGGTGAAATGCATCGAAGTCAATGAAAAAATGTGTTTTTTGGTTTAACATGTTGAATTTGTCTTCCTCATTGACTCCATAAAAATAGCAACATTTTATTTTTGCTAGAATTTTGAGGAAATTAAAATTCTCGATTCCCTCAACCTTCATTGCAGGAGGAGAGTACAAAGTGATGATGTTAGTGTGTTTCTTCTCCTTTGTTGTCCAATCACAGTCTAGCGGCAGGTCAGTCATTAAGACGTGTTCATTGATCACAGTAACTAAGGTCACTTGGAGATGGACAGAGAGGAAATTCATGTAAATGCACCACCTTTATTTAGAAATACATATATTTTGACTGACTACATGGCTGAGCTCATATGCCATTTACTGGCCCCTTCCCTTTCTAAATGAACATCGTGAGTGATCGGTAGAGTGTGTTTGAGCTTTGGGGTGCACACCCTAATAAGAAAAAAATAAAAAATAAATCTGCGCTATCAGGGTAACAAGCCGCTACATACAATCCAGTGAAACCAAGGAAAGAAATACAGACAAAATACAAAAAAATGCAGCGCTGAAAATAAATAGTAAAAAGACCGTGATGTCTATATTCAACATTCACTAGTATGAATGTAAAAAAATGAATCCATAAAATAAAAAGTGGTATCAAATATTATGGTGAAAGCACTATAGACCTTATTGAAAAGGCAATGACTATATATGCATGAGTCCACAAAATTATACGTGAAAATGAAAGTCCATATACATAAACGTGGAAAAAATTTGAAATCATCAATGAGAGATCATAGTGACAAGACACCCACGGTGATTCTATTGGAATGTGATGATAGTGATAACACCCGCCACCAACAGGAGGCTTACCGGATGCGGTGGACCCAAGTGAGCTTATACCCAAAGGGTCAAATAGGCTTGTAAGCAGTGCAGATGAGATGGTACAGGAACACACCAATGCAAACGGACAACAAACAGCGATAGGATCTTCGCTTGGTATCAGGTGAAGAGGATACCTCAGCTAGGAGATGGCTCATACAGTGGGAAGAGCTTGCCCAAATTATGTGGAGGAAAACGAAAGGCACATAGCGTGATACCGTAAAAACAGAAACGTTTATTTATCGGTTAAAAACACTTACAATTTAGTGGATAAAAAAAGGACATCAATGTTTGTAAAGTGCATGGCAGCAGTAGAGTCCCGACATGTTTCGCTACAACTAGCATCGTCTGGGGTGAAACCCTACTGATGCCGCCATGCTTAAATTTGAAATCTGACCTCCTTGGAAACACACCCCTAGGGGATCATCCAATGGGAATGCACTTCCGGGTCGCCTCAGTAATCGTATATTGTTTGAGTGTGTAATAAACAAAACATATAGATTCTGTATTGCAATGAATATTAATGTTATTTGAGACCAATTTGTTAATTAAAATGTACTAACCTGGTCTGTTTGAAAATTAAGACAAACAGTCCATATTAATCCGGTGTAGTGGAATCACATAATATGATCGCATGTGAATCCAGGCTGGAGATCGGGGCCAATGGGATCAGTCAAGGTCACTATGTGAGGGACGTGGATCAATAGTTGATTCGATCGCTGTTACACATCCAGCCGGCATTTGGGTCACGTGACCACGCTGAACGAAGGCGCATAAACAAACCGTCATACGACGCGCCGTTCTGCTCATTCGCTCAGCGTTACACAACCCGATAGAGTGACGTATGTGATGGGCGTGTTCTCACTGGTTCATAATGCGTGCATGCGTGTGCGCGTATACGTGCGTTGCGCTCCACGTTAGACTGGATACAGTGCGCTGCGCTCCACTGTGCGTTCCGGGATACGGAAACAAACAAACAGCCCGGGCAGCCACAGATAATGTATATACGATAAAACAGGGAATAAACGCAGAAGTGACATGAAATTAAACCATCACTAAGGCAGTAAAGTGTATTGGAATAAAAATGTGTATATTTATTTACATACATAAAAATTGTAGAAGTGACTCATTTATTCCATAATAGGAGTCACATCGAGAGGCCAGAATACCAATGGGAAATTGTATATTGGCTATGAATGTCAATAAGCATCCACATTTGTAAAGGCATGACTAATGACCCCTAGAAAAAATAGTGTAAAACATATAGGGGATATGTTATAAAAAGGGGAGAAAATGAACATTGAATTTCCCCAATCCATTGGGTCTATGTCCAATTGGAAAATTTCATGTCTGAGCGTGTAAAACTACAAGGCCCAGGAAATGACACTCCCCTGAACAATCCCCTAGGCAGAACTATAAAATTGAACGATAATATCTATGAACATATTGAGATTAATACAATACATACTGTTAAAAGTATACATAAAAATCTAAAACACTGATAAAACAAGTGTGAATGAAAGAAAAGAAATAAATATTGTCTCATGGGAACATACTATATGGACATAATAATATGTCTCAAATGGAACTGATGTATTAAAAAAATTATAAAGCAGTAAATGAATGGTAGATAGGGACATCTGTGTATTTCCTAGGATTTGTTAATGAAAGAGTTGATGTCCCACTCTACATTAAGGCCCAATGGTGTGTGTGTGTGCCCAATTCGTATATCCAGAAAGTTTCGAGTTGAGACACCCCACGGGTTTTTGGACTACCTCTCCATGGCGCCACAAATTGATCTATAATGAGAAATTGTGTGCCAGTGGGGTTCTGGGCATGATGTTTTTTGTAATGCCTGGGTACAGTATGGTAAATGTCACCGGCTAAAATAAGGGCTATATGCTCAGCAACTCTTACAGAGAATTTCCGGATAGTGCGGCCAACATATTGCTGGCCACACGGACAAGTGATGAGGTACACAACGTACTTAGTTGAACAGGTACAAAACTGTTTAATAGGGTAAACTTTCCCGGTTGTTGTGGACCGGAACTCAAGGTTCTTAGTCCTGCCTGAGATGTTATACCTACATACCGTGCACCTCTTACAAGGATGGTAACCAACTAACTGGAAAAAGAAAGAAGGACGTATAGGGGGGTTGATAATATTCGGGGCTATTTTACTTTGGAGTGACGGTGCACCCCTGAATATAACTTTGGCTCGTTCGGGTAGAACGGACCCCAAAACTCGATCATTTCTCAATATGTTCCAATGTTTGGAAACAATGGATTTGACCAGTTTATGTTGTATGGAGAAAGACGTGAGCAATGCCCATTTGAAACTCTCATCTTGTTCTCTTTTTGGTTTGACCTCCAGTAGGGAACTTCTATCTACTTCAAGCGAAGATTTAAGAGCCAGTTCTATGTTGGCAGGATCATATCCTTTGTCAATGAACCTGTGTTTGAGGATGTTAGCCTGTGTAGAAAAAGTGTCTAAATCTGTACAGTTCCTTCTCAACCTGAGGAACTGACTTCGGGGTATAGAGTTCAGCCATGACGGATGATGGCAGCTATCAATTGAAATGAAGCTGTTACGGTCAGTTTTTTTGAAAAATGTTTTAAACTGAAACCGGTTGTTTACAATGTTGATCTCCAGATCTAGAAATTGAATAGTATTTGAGCTGGCAGTATGGGTAAGAGAAATCCCCCTGTCATTGTTGTTCAAATGACTCATAAAAATCTCTAGTGTTTCCAAGCTGCCATCCCATAGGAGGAGGATGTCGTCAATATACCTCGCCCAGAACACCAGTGAAGTGGTATTATAGGCATAGACGACATCCTCCTCCCATTTGGCCATGAACAAATTTCGTTTTCCTCCACATAATTTGGGCAAGCTCTTCCCACTGTATGAGCCATCTCCTAGCTGAGGTATCCTCTTCACCTGATACCAAGCGAAGATCCTATCGCTGTTTGTTGTCCGTTTGCATTGGTGTGTTCCTGTACCATCTCATCTGCACTGCTTACAAGCCTATTTGACCCTTTGGGTATAAGCTCACTTGGGTCCACCGCATCCGGTAAGCCTCCTGTTGGTGGCGGGTGTTATCACTATCATCACATTCCAATAGAATCACCGTGGGTGTCTTGTCACTATGATCTCTCATTGATGATTTCAAATTTTTTCCACGTTTATGTATATGGACTTTCATTTTCACGTATAATTTTGTGGACTCATGCATATATAGTCATTGCCTTTTCAATAAGGTCTATAGTGCTTTCACCATAATATTTGATACCACTTTTTATTTTATGGATTCATTTTTTTACATTCATACTAGTGAATGTTGAATATAGACATCACGGTCTTTTTACTATTTATTTTCAGCGCTGCATTTTTTTGTATTTTGGGTGCACACCCTAATGCCAATGGCTGCGCACAGCTATTGCTGAGCTGAAGTGTTTTCTAATATTTTCTAGGAATTATAATATAATAATGTATGTCTTGTACCGCCGTTGATATTTTGCTCACATGTTCACAGTTTTGGATGTGATTTTAACAAGTCCCTGCAAGCAGCAGATAACAGCAGCATATGGAGATTAAGTTCATAAAGAACTCATGTCAGCGGCTTTATGGAGTCATTTCATTAGCAATACAAATTTTGCTTCTAATTAAACTTCACCTACCATTATTTTGAAAAACAACCTCAATCCCAAATTAAAGATGAAGGAATCATTGCCCACATTTGGCTTCCAGGATTCTGTTGGTCTATTTCACTTTATTTTTTGTGTGGAAAGCTGCTTTCTTTTTATTTTGATATGTCGCCAGGTAGTGGGCTACAACTGTATGGAGAAATAGATATTGCTCTTTTTTTTTTTACCCCCCCCCCTTTTTTTTTGTTACGTTAATAATATATTACACAATCCTCCTCTGGCCAGCAGGGGAGATCCAAATCTAGTAAACCATTAGACTTCAATGCATAGCACCTGTAATCCTGGGAGGTGTAGTCTGAGGCAGCAGCCGTGTATTTCTACAACTGACTCTCTGAAATATAGGCCCCAATAGACTCTATGGGGGACCATTACTAAAACTGGAAAGTGTAAAATATGGTGCAGTTCTCCATAGAAACTAATCGGCTTCCAGGTTTTATTGTCAAAGCTTAACTGAACAAATTAAAGTTAGAAGCTGATTGGCTACCATGCACAGCTGTACCAAATTCTGAGTGCTTCAGTTTTAGTAAATACCCCTATATGTAAGTACAAGGAGCCAGGGAGAGCTTTTATTTAATTGCTTGGGGAAAAAAATCTTTCTTGGAGCCACAGAAGTTCAGGTATCCAGACCTGCCTGTGTGAGCAGGAGACATAGCTAACCCAAAAAGCCTGAGGTTTAGGGTGAGATCGTCGGGGAACCAGCAGAACTGACCTTGCGGGATTGCCACCGAGAGACCAGATTTTTCCAGATTCTCCACTCTGGCTGTTTTAAGTTGCACCACAAAAGGACCAAAGGGGCCCCTTTCACTGCAATAATTTATCGCCACCTTAGGGAGTCAGTGAGAGGGCCACTGACTCACTTTGTACTGTTAGCAGTAGCCAAGCTGCTGAGGGCATCACATATAAAGCACCCAATCCTTAACTCCTCCAAAGCTATTTTGTACCTCATTGCCTTCAAGTCCGTACAACCCAGGGCTTTTTTTCAGCAGGAACTCGGGGGAACGCAGTTCCGGCACCTTCAGAACTGAAATGGGAAGGGGTGCTGGGATGTACTGGAGGGTCTATTGATGCTGGCTGCTTGGGAATCTATTGTTGCTGGAGTGGATCTATTTTTGCAGAGGAAGGGGGTCTGTTGTTGCTGGGGAGGTCTTCTGTTGGGCATGGGGGATCTATTGTTGCTGGGTCAGGCCTTATGTTGCGGGGGGGTGAGTTGTTTATGGGAGGGATTTACTGTTGAGGGAGGGGTCTTTGGTGGCTGCTGAAGGGTCTATTGTTGTTGGCTACTGGGGAATCTGTTGTTGCTGGAGAGGATCTATTCTTGCAGGGGGGTGGATTGTTTTTGGGGAGGTCTATTGTTGCTGGCAGGGGATCTATTGTTGCTGGGGTAGTCAGTCATTGCTGGAAGGGATCTACTGTTGAGGGAGGGGGTCTATTGTTGCTGGCTTCTGGAGGGTCTATTGATGCTGGCTGTTGGGAGTCCTTTGTTGCTGCAGTGGATCTAGTGTCACTGGGGTGTTAATTGTTGCTAGATCTATTGTTGTTATCATTAACAAGTCTTATGCAAAATACTTGGCACTACAAATTGGTTCTGTATTCTCTAAAAGGGGTGGTACTGGGAGGTGGTAAGGGGTGGAGCCAAGGAACAGTGCTCGGAGGCGGGTTGGGGGCGGAGACAAGAGGTGACTCAGAAGGGTGGAGTTCCTGAACCTATTCCCTGAGAAAAAAAGCCCTGGTACAACCCCATTACAAACTCTGAGCTACAGTTGTAGCTAACCATTATTTTCTCTGGCCAACTTGTAATTCACATTGTGCTGAACTGTATTGCACCTCTTGTTATCTTATTGCATGCATGTTTAAAGGACTATTATACAGTGCCTTGAAAAAGTATTCATACCCCTTGACATTTTCCACATTTTGTCATGTCACAAGCAAAGACGTAAATGTATTTTATTGGGATTTTATGTAATAGACCAACACAAAGTGGCACATAATTGTGAAGTGGAAGAAAAATGCTAAATGGTTTTAAAATGAATAAATATGTGAAAAGTGTGGTGTGCATTTGTATTCAGCCCCCCTGAGTCATTACTTTGTAGAACCTCCTTTCCCTGCAATTACAGCTGCAAGTCTTTTTGTTTCTGGTATGTCTCTACCAGCTTTGCACATCTAGAGAGTAACATTTTTGCCCATTCTTATTTGCAAAATAGCTCAAGCTCTGTCAGATTGGATGGAGAGCATCTGTGAAAAGCAATTTTCAAGTCTTGTCACAGATTCTCAATTGGATTTAGGTCTGGACTTTGACTGGACCATTCTGTGGATCTCTGCAGCTCCTCCAGAATTACCATGGTCCTCTTGTCTGCTTCTTTGATTAATGCTCTGCCTGGCCTGTCAGTTTAGGTGGACGGACTTGTCTTGGTAGGTTTTTCAGTTTTTCCATATTCTTTCGATTTACGGATGATGGATTGAACAGTGCTCTGTGAGATGTTCAAAGCTTGGTGGATTTTTTTAAACCTAACCCTGCTTTAAACTTCTCCACATCTTTATCACTGACCTGTCAGGTATGTTCCTTGGCCTTCATTATGCTGTTTGTTCACTAAGGTTCTCTAACAAACCTCCAAAGGCTTCGCAAAACAGCTGCATTTATACTGAGATTCAATTACACACAGGTGGACTCTATTTACTAATTAGGTGACTTCTGAAGGCAGTTGGTTCCCCTAGATTTTAGTTAGGGGTATCAGCGTAAAGGGGGCTTAATACAAATGCACGCCACACTTTTCAGATATTTATTTGTAAAAAAGTTTGAACACCATTTATCATTTTCCTTCCACTTCAAAATTATGTATCACTTTGTGTTGGTCTATCACATAAAATCTCAATAAAATACGTTTACACTTTTGGTTGGAACATGACAAAATGTGGAAAATTTCAAGGGGTATGAATACTTTTTCAAGGCACTGTAATTATACCAACACTAATTTAAAGGGCCCCAGTGTTAGCCTGCAGTACATCAACATAAAAGAATGCCCCTATTATCCATCTTGCAAGTTTCCCCTTCACTGCTTGTGTTGCTCAAATCTGACCATGTCCAACATAGCTGCCATTGATGGAGTATAGCTTCTGTAATGCTAGATCAACTATTATTACTGCTCATTGTTGCATTTTAGGTGGCACTGCTAATGTTTATGCTGATCTGGGCATTAATGCCAATTATGCCAACCCCTTACTGTTAGCCATTCTATATGCTGGATTGTGTTACCACAATTGCCAACCTAATTGTAGTTGTCAACCTTACTGGGTAATAATACATTAAGCTTACCTCTGCTAACTGATTTTGTGCCTCTTTTCAAGCCAGTGCTATAATTGGATACGAATCAATTGCTGTGTTTGCTTGTTTTTTGCTCAACCCGGTGTGTCAGAAAGGCTGAGGCCCTTGAGGAGGTCGATGCAAAGAACAAAGGACCCATCCTAACCAGCTGCTTCTTCAGGGGTAGCATTACAGATATTACTACTACAGTACTTGTAGCTTTGCATCACATGCAGTTGGTCTGCTCATCAATGTTGCCAAACACTGACCATACACTTGAAATTTAATCAGTGTTCATAACCCTGGAGAATCCAATGTTCATCCAGGGATTTCATCGTACCAAGTGTGTTCTCCAGGGGTCAAGTCCTGGGGAAAAAAGTGTGGGAACTCCCACCCAAGATCCACTCCCCCACCAAAAAATAAAAAATAATACGCTCATATGCATAATTACTAAACCGCATGTTTGTTTTTTTTCGATCCACTGTACCTTAGTAATCCTTTATGTTACTAGCCGCTTCCTGTATATGGATTCATCGTGTAGCGCAGTGGTTCTCAACCTGGGGGTCGGGACCCCCTCGGGGGTCAAATGATGATTTGCCAGGGGTCACCAGATCCTGGGATGTTCCTGAAGCCCGCACCACTCTCCCAGCCTTCTTGCGGCTGCTCAGCAGGGATGTCTCTGGAGCCGGTGGCCACCCAGCTGGCTGTTCCTGGAGCACACGGCCGCCCACTCAGCCTCTTCGCAGCCACCCATTCAGTTCACAGCATGGCTGGGGGGAAGAGACTAGAGGTCCACTGATTGGTGGGGATTGTGAGGTGGGAGGGGCTGGAGGAGACCCCATCTCCTGATTTCAGCATAGGTGTCACTGCTACGAGAGACACCACAAAGTCAGAGACACACTGGGTAACACTACCTGCGATTATAGTTGCCATTAAAAGTCCCCACTACAGTTTTAAGATCAGCAGATGACCTTGATCAAGAGCACCTAAGTTGGCTGATCAGAACTCCCCCCAGCATTACCACTCGTCCCATTCCCCCTCCACCAAGGAGTTAGAGAAGGAATTAAAATAAAGAATACATGGAAGGGAGAGGAAAATAGTGGGAGGAAGAAAGAAAAAGGGAGAAAAAAAATAAGAGAAAAAAACAAGAAAGACGGCTAGAGAGAGGGATGGGGGAAAACAAGAAATTAGGATAGCGAGAGATAAAAGGGAAAAAGAGGAGAACAAATAGAAAGAGTGGTACATCCTAAAATGTACCATATGAGGTTTTAATACTGTATGATTGGAGGGGACTCAGGGAGCGCTAAATTTCCGCAGGGTTAGGGGGGCAAATTACTTGTCTTGCCTTGGGTGCTGACAACCCACGCTACAAAAATAATTTTACTATTAGGGGTCCCCACAACTTGGGAAATTTTATCAAGGGGTCACGGCACTAAAAGGTTGAGAACCACTGGTGTAGCGGGATTTAGAAAGAACTTGCTTATTTCGAAATCCCGCGATAACTCACGGCAGACCTCCGCAATTTCTCCTGGGAACAATAACAAAAGCTCCCAGGAGACATTGCGGCATCGAGGAAGTGACGGAATACCCGCACACTACCTGATGAATTCATATACAGGAAGCGGCCAGTAACATAAAGGATTACTAAGGTTCGCCTGCCCCTGACAGTGACTTGAGCTGGGACTCGCCGCTTAGTGAAGGATTGGCTCGGCTGCTCTAGTCCTACAAAGGGAACTGCGTTCCTGCTGTGAAAAAAGTGCAGGAACTCCGTTCCCACGCGTTCCTGCAGGACTTGATCCCTGGTGTTCTCCATCTCCACCTATGTGGAGGTGCCAAATACCCCAGGGCTGGTATATTTTTCCTTGGCTTGATAAGGATGCAAACAAGGAGAATGTTTAGATTCTTAAAGGGTTAGTATTAAGGTTACAGAGGATTATTGGTGTTGGGGTTAGAGAAGGAAATAGTGTAATGCCCCGTACGCACAATCGGAAATTCCGCCAGCAATAGTCCAATGTGAGCTTTTGAACGGAAATTCCGACCCTGTGTATGCTCAATCAAACTTTTGCTGTCGGAATTTCCGCCAGCAAAAGATTGAGAGCTGGTTATCAAATTTTGAGATCGTCTGTAGCAATTCCAAAGCGTAAAATTCAGACGCATTCTCAGAAACAATTCTACGCATGCTCAGAAGCATTGAACCTAAGTTTCTCGGCTCGTCGTAGTGTTGTACGTCACCGTGTTCTTGATGGACGAAAGTTCAGAGAACTTTTGTGTGACCGTGTGTATGAAAGCCAAGCTTGAGCGGAATTCCGTTCGGAAAAACCATCCAAGATTTTTCCAACTAAAAATCCGATCGTGTGTACGGGCATAAGGGGAACATTAGGCTAATGCCCGGTACACACGGTCGGACTTTTGACCGGACAAAATCACATCGGAATTCCAACGGAATTCCATCGGTGTAAAAGAGAACATGGGGCCAGATTCACAAAAGAGATACGCCGTCGTATCTCTGAGATACGATTGTTGTATCTATGCGCCTGATTCATAGAATCAGTTACGCATAGATAGCCCTAAGATCCGACAGGTGTAACTGTGTTACACCGTCGGATCTTAGGCTGCAATTCTAGGCCGGCCGCTAGGTGGCGATTCCATTGCGGTCGGCGTAGAATATGCAAATGACTAGTTACGCCGATTCACGAACGTCCGCTTTGCCCGTCGCTCTAAATTTACGTTGTTTCGGTAGAGATGCGTCGCGTAAAACTAAGGTTGCCCTCTAGGTGGACTAACCAATGTTAAGTATGGCCTTCGTTCCCGCGTCAAATTTTTAAATTTCACGTCGTTTGCGTAAGTCGTCCGTGAATGGCGCTGGACGCCATTTACGTTAACGTAGAAACCAATGACGTCATTGCGACGTCATTTAGGGCAATGCACGTCGGGAAATTTTAGGGATGGAGCATGCGCAGTACGTTCGGCGCGGGAACGCGCCAAATTTAAATGGTGCCCGCCCCTTTTGAATTAGGCGGGCTTGCGCCGAGCGGATTTACGCTACGCCGCCGCAAGTTTACAGGTAAGTGCTTTGTTAATCAGGCACTTGCGCTGTAAACCTGCGGCGGTGTAATGTAAATGGGATATGTTACGCTGCCGCAGCGTAACAGATTTCTACGTGAATCTGCCCCATGTTCTCTATCTAAACGCCGACAGAATAACATCGGAGTAAAAGAGAACATGTTCTCTAGCTAAACTCCGACAGAATCGGAATTTCAGATGAAAAAAGTCCGATAAGGCATACACACGGTTGGAATTTCCGATGGAAATAGTCAGTCAGACTTTTTCCATCGGAAATTCTGATCGTGTGTATAAGGCATTAGGGATCAAATTCCAGCTCTGTACTGGAAACTGCCAGCATTGGACTCTGAGATCTAAAATCTGATATATCCAAACACACAAGGCCGCCTTCATCAGTTCAACCCACAGAGCTCAATAAATTACCCTAAGTTACAAGCTTTTTTTGACCCACAAAGATGCTATGTTTTGTTCCAGAGAAAAAAATAAAAATTCCCTGCACCGACAGTCCAATCTTTTGTGGTAATGACCTATAGATGTAGTTGTTCACATACTATTGTGAGATCTTTGAAAAATCAATTCAGCAATCCTTTTTTGTTTATGGCAATCACAATTATGGAATTGCTGGAAATGCTCAAATTCCATGGCTCTCTGCTGATATATTAAAGACTGATAGCTAGATTCACATAGCCCCGCGCAACTTTAAGGCGGCGTAGCGTATCGTATTTACGCTACGCCGGCTTAAGTCAGAGAGGAAAGTATTGTATTCTCAAAGTACTTGCCTCCTAACTTACGGCGGCGTAGCGTAAATGCGGCGGGCGCAAGCGCGCTTAATTCAAAATAGGCTGAGGGGGCGTGTTTTATGCTAATTTTGTTTGACCTGACGTGATTGATGTTTTTTTGGAATGGCGCATGCGCATGCGCCGTCCGCCTACATTTCCCAGTGTTGATTTCGACGTGGACGTAAATGACGTAAATCCCTATTCACGGACGACTTACGCAAACAACGTAAAATTTTCGAATTTCAAAGCGGGAACGGCGGCCATACTTTAACATTGGCTACACCACCTAGGGGGCATCTTTATCTTTAGGCTGCCTATCTCTTACGGAAACGGCGTATCTGTACTGCGTCGGCCGGGCGTACGTTTCGTGAATAGGCGTATCTAGTGATTCACATATTCTACGCCAACCGCAATGGTAGCGCCACCTAGCGGCCAGCCTAAATATTGCACCCTAAGATAGGAACGGCGCAAGCCATCGTATCTTAGATAGGTTTAAGTGTATCTCTGTTTGAGAATACACTTAAACTTAGGTCGGCGCAGATTTCGAGTTAGGTCGGCGTATCTACTGATACGCCGACCTAACTCTATGTGAATCTAGCTATAAGTGAAGCTTTAAAACACCCTACCTCTTTTTACCATATCTAAGTACTTCAAATATGTTTGCATATAGCCTTCCTTTATTCTTTCTACTGTCCTTTGAGTCCCATACTGGGATCATTCAGGGTCCTGCCACTTCACATTCTCTTTTATTTCCTGTAGTTATCTGCAGACACAGGGCTATATGCATTCAGTTACATGAAAGAAAGCATCAGCGACATGCCTTTAGATCTACATGCTCTAGGGGTTCACTCACAGTTGGCTGACAGAAAGGAGTATATCCATCCAAGGGCCCATTTAAACTTATTTGTATTAAACATGTGCATTGTAAGCACACTTTATGCATTTGATATGTATTGTGGCACATTTCAGGGTGTTTTTCTATGTCTGTTTGTTCCCTTTGGGGAGAGGAAATGCCCCCAGCTTTTCTCTCTGGGTATGTGAAAATGTGTGCAAAATGAACTATTTCTGGGAATTACATATGCGACTATTTATTTCTATAGAAGATGCACAGGACACATTGACTTGGAAACAATAAACAGATAAAAGTAGTTGGCAAAGTTGATATACCTTTAGCTATACCACTGCACCAGATACCATTGCAGGAAGGCACCTTCTGAATCATTTCTACCGACCTCCGCAGTTCAGAGCCGCTCCACAGATGACTTCATTCTTCACCATACAATACATACTGTATATGCTGATCTTATGTGTGCATATATGTATTCTTTCTCATTCTTTTAATCAAATCTTTATACTTAGAGCCGGTTCACACTGGGGAAACACAACTTCCAGCACGACTTTACACGGCAACTTGGAGATGACTTGAGCGTGACTTCAGCGCTACTTTTAGCGACTTACAACACGACTTCAAGTCGCCTCCTGGACAGGCGACTTTGCCAGTGGCCAATCACATAATAATCTGCTCTGTGAGAGGGAGGGTTTTGCCTGAGAAAACTATTTTCACTTCCTGGAAAGTTGCTTTAGTTAAGACACTGATCCGACTTGGAGGCGACTTCCATTGAAATCAATGCGTACAAGTCGCCTTGAAGTTGCCTTGAATTAGTACAAGAACCTTTTCTGAAGTCGGAGTAACTTCAGTAGTGTGCATTAAGCTGGCTCTCATTCACTTCCATGTAATTTGTCATGTGGCGCGACTTGGGGCGACACAAGTCACCCCCCAGGTCGCGGTAGTGTGAACCGGCACTCAGGTGGAGGCGCCCTCCCTCTTTTATATTTTTGGGTAACTCACCTTGCCCGGATTCATGGATCTGCTGCAAAGTTGCCATCCCGTGATCAAAATATTTTGTACATGTGCAGCTAATTCCCATAGACGTCTATGGAGCTTTCTCCCAAGCATCTCAAAGCCTGGTCTTATCTTGGCCTAAAATTAATAGATATCCTAAAAATATAAATATACACCAAATAATGTATGGCTTGTGATCCAGGAACTCTGTACTTATTTCAAAAAGGTATGGATAACTCTTTTATGTATTACTGTTGTATAAAAGTTGTATATTTTATATACTAGTCTTTTAATCATTCATCAAAACGCTATTGTATTTCGTATGAAGTACATGAATATGAGTTTTAAAGGCACACTGTGGGTAAAAGTTATGTTTAATGAATTATTACTCCAGGGCTGAAAGCTAGCAGAGTCTAGTGACTAGGACTTTTCATCTTCCCGCTATATTCATATCTTCTATTTATAGCAGAGGCATCAGAGACTGAATTTGTATAGTGGCGCTAAGTGACTTGTGTGTATTTCAAACAGTAATGCAGCACTTTACATCTGCGCTCAAGTGGAAAACAGTCAGTTTGATTTTCTTATGGAGATCCCAGGAATCAATGATCCAGAATTCCCCTGTAGTTTTCATGTGTTTACTCACACAGAACAATGCTGATAACCTGAAAGGGGTGAGCATGACTATACTGTTCTCAGCATTGATGCCAAGTGAAAGAGGAGCAAGGAACGCACTGATAGTAATAGCAATGTGTATGGTGCCACTGAGCACCTTACCTACCCTGAATTTTTTTTTCATGCCAAGTGCTAAAATGGCATGCCTTCTTAGGCTGTTTTGATGACCCAAAGGCTTCAATACTTTGAATTCCTAACCAAGAACAAGTATGTAGTGTGAGGGGTTAGCTCGGTATCGGGGTGTGCAACCCCTTGGATGGGTTCACTACACACTGAATTTATACAGACTGGCAGTCGAAGACGGTTGAAAACAAAGTTTTTGGTTTATTTTTCCATCTTGCTGGAAAACAATTGCAAGCATCCAAACAGCATAAACAAAATCAAACATAAAATAACTCCTAGCCACTCTGGGCGTCTACCTTCCACACAGGAACCTATCTATGACATCTAACACAGCCTACTGCTGGGTAGACAGCGCTGGTCATACAGCACAAAACAATAGTCTTTTGATTTTGTTTCACACAGAAAAAATCAATCCTCTCCTCACCTCCACAGAAGACCTTCTGGCACTGCTCTCCTACTCACACAGCCTTAGAAGTGATGCAGCCAATTAGTGGTAATCCTTTGGACTTCTTATAGAGGCCTTAATTGCCTCACTCTGAACAGCTGGAGTCTTCCAACGGCCCTTAGCCTTCCTGGCTACATTTTCCAGCCGACGCCTAATAACGATTGGTGTATTGTCTAAACAAGGCAAAAAGGTATGTTCCGTCTGTGACAACACCCACAGATTTACCTGACTTCCTGTCACAGTAGATTAAAAGTTGTGACTTTCCTCTGACATCACTTTCTGCATTCTAGTTCCAGTTCACTGATTCTCAAGCATATAGTCCTGAGAATGCCGGTCAGACGTTATTTTTACTGTGTCCTGTAGGAGTATAGGATCCAGGGAGTAAAACTACAGCATGGATTGGGGACCAGGCATTCATCACATGGGGAAGTGTGTCAGCTGTAGACAATCTTTTGCTGCATTATTTCTTTAAGAAATTGAAGAATGTTGCCATATACATTACAATAGCTCATGAACAAAAGTATCAAAAAAGTGGCTTAGCCCCTTGCCGACACACATATACATCGTTAGAATTGCACAGGCCGGCAAATGGGCATACAGGTACGTCAATTTCAATTTGCCACCTTGCGCACGTGTGCCGTCGTGGGAGAGTGCCTGCAGGTCACGCAAACTCGATGTTCGCCGGCGGATCGCAATCGTGAGACCGAGAGGCAGAACGGCGACATGTAAACAAGGCATTTCCCTGTTCTTCCTAGTGACATGACAGGGATCTACTTCTCCCTGTCATCAGTAGCAGTAATCGCTGTCATGTCAGTGGTAGCCCATCCCCTCCACAGTTAGAATCACTCCCTAGGACACACTTAACCTCTTGATCACCCCCTAGTGTTTAACTTCTTCCCTGCCAGTGTCATTTACACAGTAAGCAGTGCATTTTTATAGCACTCTTCGCTGTAAAAAAATGACAATGGTCCCAAAATAGTGTCAAAAGTGTCCGATGTGTCCTCCATATTGTTGCAGTCCTGATAAAAAATCACATATCGCCGCCATTACTAATAAAAAAAAAATATAACAAAAATGCCATAAATCCATCCCCTATTTTGTACACGCTATAACTTTTGCGCAAACCAATCAATATGCCCTTATTGCGTTTTTTACCAAAAATACGTAGAAGAATACACTAAACTGAGAAAGAAATTTGTTTTTTTTTTTATATATTTTTTGGGGGATATTTATTATAGCAAAAAGTAAAAAATATATATTTTTTTTCAAAATTGTCACTCTTTTTTTGTTTATAGCTAAAAAAAAAAAAACACAAAGGTGATCAAATACCACCAAAAGAAAGGTCTATTTGTGGAAAAAAAGGACATCAATTTTGTTTGGGTGCAACGTCGCATGACCGCACAGTTGTCAGTTAAAGCGACGCAGTGCCGTATCGCAAGAAGTGCTCTGGTCAGGAATGGGGTAAAGTCTTCCGGAAGGACTGGGTTGTAAGGGTTGAAATGGTAAGAGTCATAGAAGAAACTATCCATATAGAAGAAGACTCACTGGAGAGATTATATGGAATATATGGGGAATATATGGGGAAAATGGCGGGAGTTCAGGTTAAGGAACCTGGAGGAATGGATGAAGGTGTAAGGAATGAAGAGGGTTTTTTGGGGTAGGGGGAATAACTGGATAAAGCATAGATAAAGGATGTTTTTAACATGTGATTGTGTTTATTTATGTAAAATAAAAAGTGAATATTCAAATTCTTCCGGGGGTTTAAGTGGTTAGGAAGTCTTTTAAATTCTGGAATTAGATTGGCACCCAAAATGGCTGGAGTACATAATAAATGTGGTAGGGCTTTGAGGCTGGTGCAGATATGTGCAGGCACCTCTAGCTGACTACACTTTACAGCTGTTATTTTTTTTACTGACAACTGCTTCAAACCTTTAACATTAATTAACTAATCCCTATTCTGCTTGTTCCCCTCATCCTGTGCCAGGAGTCTCTTCAGAGTCACTTCAGAAATAAAAGTCCTGTGTTCTTGTTCAAATGTTTTATTGAAAAGAAGACTAGGTAATACAAACACGAATCCATAAATGGACTAGGGACAAATGAGTAGTACAATGGTAGCTATACAAGGTCACAGTGAAATAGACCGAGAGAGCAGAGATAAAGCATAAAACATAGGTAGGAATGCTTGAAGGTTGCACGAACAAAACAGGAGTACAGGCATAAAATGTGTAGTCCATACATAATTCTAGAGAAAAAGTTAAGCAGGTTATAATGGGGGAGAGGTTACAGGCTATAAGGCAACAGAGGATCTAGTGCGCATGGAATTTAATACTTTGGAGTTTAGGAGGTTCAATACAAAAGACTAAAAAGGGGGGGGGATGGGTTTAAACTGACAACTAAGAGATAGAGTAACTTTTTATTTAACAGGAGTTCAATAGTGGTGCCCATTGGCCATCGCTCAAGTAGGCGACATTAACTTTCATTAGTATACAGCTACCAGAAGAAAGAAGAAGAAATCAGGCAACAAGGAAAATGAAGTTGAGAGTGTAGAGTAAAGGAGAGTAGAGAAGGAGGAGGAAGGTGGAGAGGAAAAAGGATAAAAAGGGGGAGGCCTGGGATGTATCTCTAGTATTAAAAGAGGTGCTAATCATGGTAACAGTAGAGTGTCAAAACCCAATAGCAAAAATGACCATCATACCAGAAGTTAAAGACCTCCAATTTTTATTGAGGTCTTATGCCTAGCACACACGACCGGGATTCCCGAGGGGAAAAGGTCCGACAGAAATCCTGAAGGGAAAACCAAGAACCTGCTCTTTACTTTTCCCCTGTACAGACGATTGGTTTTCCCATCGGGAAAACTCAGATGAGAGCTTTTCCTTAGGAATCCCGACCGTGTTTATGCTACATCAGAGTTTTTCCCCACAGGAAAACGGCCAAAAATGTCTGTTTTCTGCTACACACGGCCAGGTCATCTGATGGGAAAAAGTCCGGTGGGAATCCCGGCGGGGAAAAAAAAGAGCTGATTCTCTTTTTTTTTATCCGGTGGGTTTGGCAGTTTTCCCGTCAGAAAAACTGCGAGGGAGCATACCCACGGGATTCCTAGCCAAAAGCGCTCCTCGCAGTTTTCCTGTCCGACAACCCGGTCGTGTGTACAGGGCATTAGTTGTAATGACAACATAGCATTAAAAGAAGAAAACATAAAAACCACTGACATTTCAGAGACCCTATGGTCACACTATGTTCACGCCCCTCTTAAAACCTCCTGCTCTCTGGCCCCCTCATCACCTCCTCCATGCTTGTCTCCAAGATTTCTCTAGAGCCTCTCCCATCCTCAGGAAGTCCCTAGCCAAAACTTAAGCTTTCCCCTTCTCTGTCTGTCTTTAAGAGATCTCTGAAAACTCTATCCCACTCCAAGTAACAATCGTAATTTTACTTTCCCCATCAACTCATCCCCCCACAGTCAATACAATGTGTGCCTCTTGCCTCTCCCTCCTGTATTGAATTGGATTGTAAAAATACTGCCACCCCCTGAAAGCGGATCTCCCACGCCAGATACGTTTTTTTTTTATTGGCTATGTTAAAACTTAAATTACCTTAACCTCTGCAACTCATGTGTCCTGTCTCCGCCGGCCGCTCCGACGCTTTGCAGTGTGAAACAATAAGTTATATTCCCCCTTCCAGTGTAGGCACCATTTTAACTGTGGGCATAAGCCCACTGCCCGGCACTTCCTTTTCCAGTTGGATGCTGATGTCCCAGCATCCACCGCTAGATCTCGCAACAGGGACCATCGGCTTTGGCGTGTGTTGCCATGAAATCGCGCGATATCTTGTCTAACATGGGAAGAATACGATATCAAGGGAGCTATGAATTGAGCTCCCAGAAGACACTGCGCGGGACAGGAAACAAAGAGAAACCTGAGCAGAAACTAGAGGAAGGCAGACCGGAAGACCATCTAGTTTTATGGTACTGTGAATATTATTTTTATTGAAAATATTGGTTTCTGCATCGTTTTGGAGCATTATTAATTATGCGATCATGTTAAATTTTGGGTGGAGATCCGCTTTAACTTTGTAAAGTGCTATGCAAATTCTTGACTCTGTATAAATCTAAATATAAAAAATGTAAGGTTTTCAAGCTGAATTTTAGCTTAAAACGTATCTACAACTTTAGTCATATCACTTGTAATGAAGGATATCCCACATTGTGCAGGTAGCTTGCACCTAGAAAAAAAATTATGTGCAGGGATGCCTGTCCTCTTCCTGGCTGTTGAACTTAAAATGACACTAAAGGTACAGTTAAAAAAATAAATAAATAACAAACATGTCATACTTACCTCCACTGTGTAGTTCATTTTGCACAGAGTGGCCGTGATCCAGCTGTTCTAGGGTCCCATGGCGGCTCTCACTGCTCCTCCCCATAATAGACAACCCCTCCGGGAAGCTCTCCCCTGAGGGAGTTACCTTGCGGGCACGCTTCCGTATCATACATTCATCGTCCATAGCCACCTGTATGACTCGGCCCCGCCACGTCATTGGATTTGATTGATAACAGCACAGGCATTGGCTCCCGCTGCTGTCAATCTAGCCAATGAAGAGCCGAGAAGCCATGGAGAGAGCAACATGGGATTGTGCCCACAGAACTTCAGGGCTCAGGTAAGGGGGGGAGGGGGGGCAGGACACTGCAAGGTGTTTTTTCACCTTAATGCATAGGGTAAAAAACACAAAGGTTTACAACCCCTTTAAAGCCCTGCAGGGAGAAGACATGCCAGGAAGAAGACAGGCATCCCTGCAGTGAAGATTTCTCCATAATCCATTTGCCTGCACAACATGGGACACACTTCAATATAGAGAAAAGTTGTGTAACTAAAGCTAGGTAGGATTTATTTATTTTTATTATTATTTGGACATATTTAGATTCTCACTGTATCAATGTTGGTTGTGCACATTTAGGACTCCCCAAATACCAAATCACTCGTCTGCAAGTCGTTCAAAATACGGCCGCTCGACTAGTGACTGGGAAAAAACCATGGGAATCAATCTCACCTTCACTGAGATCCCTTCATTGGTTGCCGGTAAAAGACAGAATCACTTTCAAGGCACTCTGCCTAATACATAAGTGTATTCAAGGCAACGCCCCCCAATATCTATGCGAAAAAATAAAAGCCCATAACCCCAATCGCATTTTGCGATCCACCAATCAAAACCTCCTCCAGATACCCAAAGCCAGATACAAGTCCAAAGGAGATCGAAGATTTGCAGTCCAGGGACCTCGCCTGTGGAATGCACTACCAACCACCATCCGACTGGAGTCGGACCACTTGGCCTTCAGGAGAAAGATTAAAACCCATCTCTTCTGAGGTCAAGGGGTTCCTTACCCATGAAATGGATACAGCGCCCGGAGGCGATTCAGTTTGCATGTGTTGCGCTTTACAAGTCTCTCTCTCTCTCTCTCTCTCTCTCTCTCTCTCTCTCTCTCTCTCTCTGCAGGTGAAGGTGTGTGGCAGATTTTTGTCCAATCAGAGCACACTGATCCACATGTTGTAATGGTATACATTATAACAGCAAAATCCTGACAGGTCCACTAATCCCATCTAAATGAAACAATCAGCAGATTTATTATTTATAAGGCTAGAGTGCTGGCATCTACAAATTGTGCTAATTAAGATGAATGTTCCCACGTTGTTATACAGTATGTGTCCTGCCAGCCACACAAGAGCTGTGATAAGCGATAGCTTCTGCCGTCCTTGCATCCCTCATGTTCACACTGTGTGTCACCACCACAGTTCCAGAGCTTCAAGCAGGCTCTGGCTCAAACGTCTGGCACCAATCCTGCAGGCTCTGGAGAAATCATTCCACAAAGTAGAATAAATTAATGGAACTAATTAACATGATGTTAATTATTTGTAAATTGTATGTTTGGATACACATTACTTGAGAGGCATATGTTACATTCAATGTTTATTGAAACAAGTGACTGCTAATCGTCTCTCCTGAGTGTTCCTTTTAAAACCGAGTCAGCAAACAGCAGGCTCACTAAAAATAAAAATTGCCTCCTAAGGGGAAGCATGAATTATTGTGCATAATGAAATGAGTAACTAACCCAGCAAAGTACCTTGAAACGTCAGCTGGAGCCAAAAAAATAAAAGTTTGAAATGACTCTCGTAGGTAATGAATGTTTGTATGAGATATTCCACATACTAACTCTGCATTGATCACTGGTTAAGATTTCCTCTGTGTTTTTAGCCATTTGGAGACAAGACAGAAACTTTATAGGAAGTTTTCCAGATGCAATCCTTTTATGTTTTTATTGTTATGGAACTCTAAAGAGTACTTTAGCAGAAAGAATTGATATTATATATGTCAGCTTAAAGGAGGATTTCAAACAAAATACAATAATCAGTAATAAGAAAAGAATAGCTTACTTAAATGTGCCTCCATTTTTGTTTTTGGATGTATGGTTTAAAGTGATTGTAAAGGTTTGAATATTTAACAAAAAAAATAACAACAATGTCATACTAAACCTTCACTGTGCAGCTCGTTTTGCACAGAGTGGCCCCGATTCTCGTCTTCTGGAGTCCCCCAGTGGCTGTCCCGGCTCCTCCCCGCCTCAGATAACCACCTCTGGGAAGCGCTTTCCCAAGGGGGTTACCTTGCGGGCGCGTTCCCGAGTCCTGCATATATGTCCATAGACACGAATGCCGGACTTGGCCCCGCCCCCGGCGCCCGCATCATTGGATTTGATAGACAGCAGCGGGAAACAATGGCTGTTCTGCTATCATTCTATCCAATGAAGAGCCGAGAAGACCGGGCCGAGATCCGGCGCGATCTCGATGCAGGACTTTTGAGGGCTCAGCTAAGAAAACTAGGGGAGCTTGGGGGGCCTGTAACCATCGTATGTTTTTTCACCTTAATGCATGGGATGCATAAGGGCCCTTTCACACCAGCGGACGAACGGTCCGCTTTTTATAAGTCCGTTTATGGACTTACAATGGTTCCCTATGGGATCACGGCCGTTAGCGGATGGAGCATCCACTAAAGTCCGTAATCACCCGCCTCCGTCAGGATCCGTTTTTTCAGACAGAAGAAAACCATATTTTTCTTCCGTCTGACGGATCGGATCGGATGAATACGGACAGACGGTCCGTATTCGTCCGATTTCCCATAGGGGAGAGCGGAGGAGAGACAGGGCGGTCTATGCACTGTGTGCGGGGACCGCCCTGTCAGCCGACAGCTCAGCCGGGATTAACGGAGGATCCCCACTGAGCCAAACGGGCTAACGGAGCGGATCAATACGGATCCGCTCCGTGTGAAAGAGCCCTTAAGGTGAAAAAACAGGAAGGTTTACAAATGTAAAAATTGCAAACTCCTGTAAAAAATAATAACATAAAAACGAATAACCTATGAACCCTTTGCCTGTTGCCAACAAAACTATTACATTAGTGGAATCATGTACACAAACTCAAGGCCACTTTAGCAGCCAGAAGTTGGTTCACATTTTTACTCCTGGTTGTTAGCTATGTAGTTAAATTGATTCCGGTGGTCACATACCTTTATTCACTTTTAATGTAGGAGAATGTGCTGCCTCCCACTCCCCCCCCCCCCCCCCGACATGTGTTCCGACATGCAATATGTTTTACTTTTTGCGATAATAAATATCCCCAAAAAGATATAAAAAAAAAATTCCCTCAGTTTAGGGCGATACGTATTCTTCTACATATTTTTGCAAAAAAAATTGCAATAAGCGTTTATTGATCGGTTTGCGCAAAAGTTATAGCGTCTACAAAATAGGGGATAGTTTTATAGCATTTTTATTAATATTTTTTTTACTAGTAATGGCGGCGATCTGCGGTTTTTCTCGTGACTGCGACATTATGGCGGACACATCGGACACTTTTGACACATTTTTGGGACCATTGTAATTTTTACAGCGATCAGTGCTATAAAAATGCACTAGTTACTGTGAAAATGACACTGGCAGTGAATGGGTTAACCACTAGGTGGCGCTGTAGGTGTTAAGTGTTCCCTAAGGCATGATTCTTACTGTAGGGGGGCGTGGCTTGCTGTGACACGTCACTGATCGTGTTCCCGATGACAGGGAACACGATCAGTGACAGAGTCAGCTAGGAAGAACGGGGATATGTTGTGTTTACGCTAACATCTCCCCATTCTATGTCGCCGTGAGACGATCGGGGGTATGCCTGCGGCGATCCTGTTCGCGGGACCCGTGGGCGTGCGTGCCTGCAACACCTGCTTCTTGAAGGGGATGTCCTTCTGCCTGCCCGTGCCATGCTGCAGATGCATATCTGCGTGCAGAGGGTGGCAAGCGGTTAAGCACAAATTTCTGATAATTTGATGGAGAGGAGTAAGAAGATATAACCATGCCAATGGTTCAGCAGAAAACATATAGCACAGTGAGGAAGGTTTGTGGTCCAGGATGAGAGGACAGTCAAAATTAGAAGCAACGCCCCCCCCCCCCCACAGCAGTGCAACCACTTTACAGGGGCACTAGACTAATTTGCCTCTTAGCCCAGTCCGCCCCATAAGACTAACAGTGTAGTGCAAGCTGGCGTGGGCTCTTTCTGTGCTGCCCCCTGCAAAGTGCTACCCCCCTGCAAAGTGCTGCCCTAGGCCTGGGCCTTGTTGGCCTAGGCCAGGATACAGTGGTGTACCTAATGCTACGAAAGAATGCACCTCTCTGCAAACACAAACATTTAAATGGCCCTTGTTACTGCTAATAATGTTTTTCTACGTATAAATGGCCTCTGGCAATGAAAGGGGTTAATGACAGTTTTCAAATATTTCTGTGCAGTTTTGCCATAGTGAGCAGTTTCGTGAGCAATGATTATATGAAATGTCCAGTTAACCCAATCAATCCCATTTCACCATTCATCAGATACAGCAGTCAGAGCTATGCAATGTGTTCGATTGGTTGGGTTCCTGTGGATTACAGTACTTTCCATACATACTACCTTCGGCTTGTTGATATAACTATATTCTAAAGCAATGCAATTAGAGTTCCTGTATTTTGAAATCCATCATTTATATCATTGGCTAATGGATCACAATCTTTCAGATATTGGTGTGCTTTAAATAACCGTGCTGTGCAATCCTGTAGAAGCTGCAAAGAATGCCGATTACTGGTGTTTGAGATTGGTTGACAAGGCAACTCTGTGAGCATTCTCCAGGAAGTGACCTATGGGACAAGAACAAAAAAATATGTAGCATTAAAAGGTTGTGCAAAAGTCCCAGAAAGACCAATTATATTAGTGTTGGAAACAAAATGTGTACTGCTTCCTGGCTAAACACAGCAGATGTAGCCATGTTCGAAATAAGCTATAGTCAGGCATTGGAAAGCTACAAATTTTCTTTATTTATTTTTTTGTGTTGTTTTTTTTGTTTTTGCTGTGAAAGAGAAATTTAAATAATTTGGAATTGATTTTAATGGGCCAGGTTCTCAGAAGAGTTACGACGGTGTATCTCAGCAAACACAGTCGTATCTCTGTTTCTGAGCCCGGGTATCAATGCGAGTGATTCCTAGAATAATTTTCGCATAGATACGGCCAAGATCCGACAGGTGTAAGTCACTTACACCGTCGGATCTTTGATGTAATGCAACGCCGGCCGCTAGGTGGCACTTACGTTCAGTTCTCATTTGACTATGCAAATGAGCCTGATACGCCGATTCCCGAACAAATTTGCGTCGCGTACTCGTCGCTTACATCATTTCCGTAAGCGTAAGGTTACCCCTGCTACATGAGGGGTAACCTTACGCCAGTCCGCCGTATGCCATGTTAAGTATGGCGTCGGGTCCGCGTCGTCTTTTTCCGTCGGTTACGTCGTTTTCCTAAGTCGTTCTTGAATACGACTTTATGTCAATGACGGACATGTCGGCGTCATTGACGTTTTCCGTCGTGAGCTGGAGCATGCGCACTGGGCTATTTTTCAGCCCGGCGCATGCGCAGTTCCATTCGGCACGGGGGCGTGCTTAATTTGAATACAAGCCGCCCCCTTTGAATTATGCGGCCATACGCCGGGCCAATTACACTACGCCGCCGCAAATTACGGAGCAAGTGCTTGGAGAATACGGCACTTGCTCCAGTAAGTTGCGGCGGCGTGGTGTAAATGGCTTACGCTACGCCGCCGCAGAATCTACGAGAATCTTGCCCAATGTTATTAAGTTAGTAAGCTTTAAAACTTATGTTTTTGTATTTTTTTTATAAAATCTTTAATTCACATTTAATCATTTAGTACAGTGTTCGCGTTGTCAAAGAGCCTAATTTGTTTTCTAAAGAAATAGCAGAGCATAGGGTCTTTCCTTTCAGACTATCTCTTTCTAATTGAAAGTCAATAGGGTAGCTTTTGGATAGAGCAGGCAGTGGGAAGGAGGGAGGTGGGTGATTCAATTCTGTGACTTATTAAGTTGTGTGAAATTTGAACTGGGGCTATAACTTTCTGTAAACCAAGATTACCCTTGATAAACATGTGAAAAGGAGAATAAATGATGGACAATGGAAAAAATTGAGAAATAATGGAAATTCTGTTGGCGGACCTTCCATTGACACAATGGAATTTAGAGTGTGATGCACAAAAATATAATAATTTTAAAGGTGGTGCCAACAGCATACAGTAACTGTGTCAAAGTGTACATGTGCTTACAGTCTTTGCAGGACTATGGGGCTCTCTCTTTCTTCCGAATCAATTTATCCAAACCCTCTGTCCTTAACATCACAGGAGACATGGAAATGGCTAACCATTGGGCGACTGACTCTATTCATTATCTGGGAGTTGACATTAACTCTGACCATTTTAATCTGTATACGGCAAATTTCATTCCATTGCTTATCCGCCTTAGAGCAGATCTCCTCCATTTTTTTCCAACCCGAAAAACGGTCGTGTGTACGCGGCATAAGACTTTCATTGGGGTGTATCCATTTATGCAACATGGTCTTGAATAAATTTGTTAGGAAAAATACTTTTTTGTGTGCGCAATATAACAAATTTTGGTTGCAATCAATGGCACGCATTTGTGGGCGTCGTTTAAAGTATGGTGTAGAAAATGTTGATTCTGAAAGGAAAGTAAAGGTTTTTTGACAAATCTGTTGGAGTGTACTCATTTATGCTGAGCACTGTATAAAGAGTACACCCCTCACATTTTTGTAAATATTTTATTATATCTTTTCATGTGACAAAACTGAAGAAATTACACTTTGCTACAATGTAAAGTAGTGAGTGTACAGCTTGTATAATGCCGCATACACACCATCACTTTATGTGATGAAAAAAAACGACATTTTCTGTGAAGTAAAAAGTGACCTTTTTGAAACTTCAATTTTTAAAGACGAAGTTGCCTACACACCATCGTTTTTCTCACAATGTTCTAGCAAAGCGAGGTTACATTCCACCACGTTTTTCCATTGAAGCTCGCTTCATAACTAGCTTCTGGGCATGCGCGGGTGAAAAAACGTCTTTTTAAACAACGTTTTTTGCTACACACGGTCAATTTCTGTGAAGTAAAAAACGATGTTTTGAAAAACGACACATAAAATTGAAGCATGCTTCAATTTTTTTTGGTCGTTTTTTACAAGACATAAAACGACGTTTTCCCCCACACACAGTCAATTAAAGTGACGTTTTTAAAAATGTTGTTTTTTTTTCATCACATAAAGTGATGGTGTGTACGGGGCATAACAGTGTAAATTTGCTGTCCCCTCAAAATTCCTCAACACACAGCCATTGTTTAAACCGCTGGCAACAAAAGAGAGTACACCCCCAAGTGAAGATGTCCAAATTGGGCCCAATGTGTCAATATTTTGCGTGGCCACGATTATTTTCCAGCACTGCCTTAACCATCTTGGGCATGGAGTTCACAAGAGCTTCACAGGTTGCCACTGGAGTCCTCTTCCACTCCTCCATGACGACATCACGAAGCTGGTGGATGTTAGAGACCTTGCACTCCTCCACCTTCTATTTGAGGATGCCCCACAGATGCTCAATAGGGTTGTCTTCTAGATGTGTTTGGGGTCAATATCATGTTGGAATACTGCCCTGCGGCCCAGTCTCTGAAGGGAGGGGATCATCCTCTGCTTCAGTATGTCACAGTACATGTTGGCATTCATGGTTCCCTCAATGAACTGTAGCTCCCCAGTGTCGGCAGCACTCATGCAGCCCAAGACCATGACACTCCCACCCCCATGCTTGACTGTAGGCAAGACACAATTGTCTTTGTACTCCTCATCTGGTTGCCACCACACACACTTCACACCATCTGAACCAAATAAGTTTATCATGATCTCATCAGAACACAGGACATGGTTCCAGTAATTCATGTCCCTAGTCTGCTTGTCTTCAGCAAACTGTTTTGTGGGCTTTCTTGTGCCTCATCTTTAGAAGAGGCTTCCTTCTGGGAGGACAGCCATGCAGACCAATTTGATGCAGCGTGCTGAGTATGGTCTGAGCACTGACAGGCTGACCCCCCCTCAACCTCTGCAGCAATGCTGGCAGTAATCATATGTCCATTTCCCAAAGACAACCTCTGGATATGACGCTGAGCATGTGCACTCACCTCCTTTGGTTGACCATAGTGAAGGCCTGTTCTGAGTGGAACCTGACCTGTTAAACCGCTGTATGGTCTTGGCCACCATACTGCAGCTCAGTTTCAGGGCCTTGACAATCTTCTTATAGCCTAGGCCATTTTCTTGTAGAGCAGCAATTCTTTTTTTCAGATCCTCAGAGAATTCTTTGCCATGAGGTGCCACGTTGAACTTCCAGTGACCAGTATTAGAGTGAGAGCGATAACACCAAATTTAACACACTTGCTTCCCATTAACACCTGAAACCTTGTAACACTAATGAGTCACATGACACCAGGGTGGAAAAATGGCTAATTGTACCAAATTTGGACATTTTCACTTAGGGGTGTACTCACTTTTGTTGCCAGCGGTTTAGACATTAATGGCCGTGTGTTGAGTTATTTTCAGGGGACAGCAAATTTACCATGTTATACAGTGGCAGCTATTTTTTTTTTGGAGGGGGCGGCAAATAACCTCCCCCCAGGGTGCCAGTGGAGCGGCATTACCACAACTGTCCCTACCCCCCACACGGCGCGGCACTAACACCCCCAGAAAATCCCCAAACCCCTTACGGCACGACACTAGCACCCCCAGCCAACCACCCCACCTGCTGTCTGGTCAGTCCTTATCCTGGATGCGGCCACCTCTGGCTCTAATCAGGTGCTTATAAAAAAACTGCCACTGTAATTCACGTGCCCGGTGCCCTGAAAGGAGCCAGACGCATGAATAGGGGGCCATGATCAGATAGATTCATGCTATCCATTACACACAAGCCGGCGTCATGGAAGAGGGGGTGGTGCCCGGGTGCCCCTAGTGGATGGGCTGTCACTGTTGTTATACAAGCTGTACACTCACTATATACATTGTAGCAAAGTGTAATTTCTTCAGTGTTGTCACATAAAAAGATATAATAAAATATTTACAAAAATGTGACGGGTGTACTCACTTTTGTGAGATACTGTCTATATATAGATCTAGATCTATATATATATATATATATATATATATATATATATATATATATATATATATAGTAGATGGGGTAGAAATCAGAGGAAGTGTGGGCCAAATCCACAGCCCCGCAGCGCAACGTAACTTAAGTGATTTAAGTTACACTGCCGCAAATTTCCTAAGTTAGGTATCGATCCACAACACACTTACCTGGAAATTTGCGGCGGTGTAACTCAAATCCGTCCGGCGCAAGGCGTGCCGAATCTAATGGGGCGAGTCCCATTTAAATTAGGCGCGCTCCCGCGTCGGACGTCTTGCGCATGCTCTGTCGGGTAACTTACCCGACGTGCATTGCGCTAACTGACGTCGCTCCGACGTCATTTGCTTAGACGGTAACGTAAATGGCGTCCAGCGTCATTCATGGACGTCTTACGCAAACGACGTAGAGTTTGAATTTTCGACGCGGGAACGACGGCCATACTTAATAGGGCTTAGTCAAATAGGACTCAGCCCTATTTTTACACGGCGTAACTCGACGTAAACAACGTAGCATTAGAGCGACAGGCCCGTCGGAGCGTTCGTGGATCGCCGTAAGTGTTCATTTGCATATTCTAGGCCGGCCGCAATGGCCTCGCCACCAAGCGACCGGCCTAGAATTGCATCCTTAAGATCCGACAGTGTAATTCAATTACACATGTCGGATCTTCTGTCTATCTCTTGGAAACTGATTCTGTGGATCAGTTCCAAAGATAGAAACAGGGATACGACGGCGTATCCCTTTTGTGGATTACCCCCTGTGTGTAATAATCCAGTTCTGTACAATTTGAACCTGCTTTTGGTACAGCAGTATACTCATATTATCCACTGCTCCATCCTGCTGACTAACCTTGTCAAGAAATATAAATACATATAAAATTTTTGAACATATAACATTTTTTTTTCATTTTAGATTATACATAACAATAATAAAAAAAGCTCAACTGCGCTCCCCCAGCCCCCCTTTCAGTCAACCAATGGTCTAATTGCAGAACAGTGGCGCTACACTCATTTGTAACATTCAGTACATGCTCTCCTGCTAACCGCATTGCAAACCAAAGCTTCAAAAACACACTGAGTAGATTTTTCCTTCAACTCCATCAGTGAGCTTAGCTCTTCTTTTCTCTCCGTCTGGAAGCACGGGGGAATAAGATGCTTAGGAAATGCAGCAATTAACTGATGCTATTGGCTAGAATCCTTCCAGCTACCAATAGAGGAAGATTAGAGCTAGACTGGGACTACAATCAGAATGGCATAATAAAGCATTCCAGCAAACATCTGTGTCTACAACAAAAGTTTGCTAAGCTCAGAGGAGTAATAATGCTTATGTATTGGCAGGCCTATCGACTCATTGCTGTATGAGAGGCCAAGTGTACATTTTCTGTCCATAAAGTGCTGGGTAAAGTTCTGCTGGAAGCTTGGGAAGCCTAAAGGGAATCCATAAAGTGTGGTGAAGACATTCAACCCTTTGCAGTTTTTTTCCCTAGCTCTACCCATGTTAAATCTGACCAGATATTTGTCAGTACTTATATAGGTAGATTCAAAGAGATTGCCGCAACTTTGCGGCGGCGTAGCTTAGCGTGTTTAGGCTACGCTGCCGTAAGTTAGCGAGGCAAGTACTTGATTCTCAAAGTACTTGCCTGCTAAGTTACGGCGGCGTAGCCTAAAGCGGGCGGGCGTAAGGGCGCCTAATTCAAATTCGTCTGAAGGGGCGTGTTTTATGGTAATGAGGCTTGACCCGACGTGATTGACGTTTTTTTCTAACTGCGCATGCGCCGGGCGCCTACATTTCCCAATGTGCATTGCGGCTAAGTCCGCCGCACGGGCCTATTGATTTCGACGTGGACGTAAACTACGTAAATCCCTATTCACGGACAACTTACGCAAACGATGTAAAATTTTCGAATTTCGAAGCGGGAACGGCGGCCATACTTTAACATTGGCTACGCCACCTAGGGGCAGCTTTAACTTTAAGCGGCCTATCTCTTACGTAAACGGCGTAAATGTACTGCGTCGGCCGGGCGTACGTTCGTGAATCGGCGTATCTACTAATTTACATATTCTACGCCGACCACAATGGAAGCGCCACCTAGCGGCCAGCCTCAATATTGCAACCTAAGATAGGATGGCGCAAGCCGGCGTATCTTAGATATGTTTAATCGTATCTCTGTTTGAGAATACACTTAAACATAGGTCGGCGCAGATTCTGAGTTAGGTCGGCGTATCTACTGATACGCCGGTCTAACTCTACCTGAATCTACCTAATAGTATATGAAATGAGAGAGGTAAATGACTCCAATGGTGTATACCATAGACTCTGCGCTAAGGGTTAAATTCTTGGTGTGGCTGCCTGCACAATGACTACTACTTAAGAGTAATCCAAAAATCCAAATCAAATATGTGCAGCACTACTAAAAGTGAAGATAAATACTTTTCCAAAATAATCAATACATAGAAAGTGCCAAAAATTTCCAAAATAATCAATACATAGAAAGTGCTATAAAATACACTATATTGCCAAAAGTATTGGGACACCTGCCTTTACACACACATACATTTTAATGGCATCCCAGTCTTAGTCCGTAGGGTTCAGTATTGAGTTGGCTCACCCATTGCAGTTAAAACAGCTTCAACTCTTCTAGGAAGGCTGTCCACAAGGTTTAGGAGTGTCTATGGGAATTTTTGACCATTCTTCCAGACGCGCATTTGTGAGGTCAGGCACTGATGTGGACGAGAAGGCCTGCTCTCATTCAACACAAAGGTGTTCTATCGGGTTGAGGTCAGACCAGTCAAGTTTCTCTACCCCAAACTCGTTCATCCATGTCTTTATGGACCTTGCTTTGTGCACTGGTCCAAATCATTTGGTGGAGGGGGGATTATGGTGTGGGGTTGTTTTTTAGGGGTTGGGCTTAACCCCTTAGTTCCAGTGAAGGGAACTTTAAATGTGTCAGCATACCAAGAAATTTTGGACAATTTCATGCTCCCAACTTTGTGGGAACAGTTTGGGGATAAATAGGTAAAGGTGGTGCTGCGCTGTGGGCTCTCTGATAATTGCTGTGAATAAACTATAATAAAGTGCAAATGTACATGAGATAATAGAGTAACAGTGTAAAAGCTCAAAAAGGTACTATGGGCCAGATTTACAGAAGAAATACGCCGGAGTATCTACTGATACTCCGGCGTATTTTCAAATTTGCAGCGTCGTATCTTAATTTGTGATTCACAAACAAGATACGACGGCATTTGGCTAAGATCCGACAGGCTTATGGCTTCGTACGCCTTCGGATCTTAGGCTGCAATACTTCGGCCGCCGCTGGGTGTAGTTTGCGTCGTTTTCCACGGTCGGGTATGTAAATGAGCTTTTACGGCGATCCACGGAGGTCGCAAAGTTAAGCCTGCTTTTTCATGGCTTAACTTTACACCAGCCATGTTAAAGTATGGCCGTCGTTCCCGCGTCGAATTTAAAAAAAAAAATTGGCGTAAGTACGTTACGCACGTCGCCATTCACAAACACGTTGGGGCGCCGTAATTTCACGCAAAGCACGGCGGGAAATTTCCAAACGGAGCATGCGCAGAACGTTCGGCGCGGGAACGCGCCTAATTTAAATGGTACACGCCCCATTTGAATTAGGCGGGCTTGCGCCGGACGGCTTTACGCTACGCCGCCGAAAGTTTACACGCAAGTGCTTGGTGAATCAGGCACTTGCGCTGAAAACTTACGGCGGTGTAACGTAAAGACGATACGTTACGCCGCCACATTTGTACCTGAATCTGGCCCTATGGATATTCTGTGATGAAGTGCTTGTACAAATGGACCTTGAATAAATCATAAAACACAGGGACACATGTGAATACTAAAGTGCAAAGTGCAAACAGTGCCTGTGCAATACTGAAATTAGCACATAATAATAATGATTAGAGTAAATGCAACGAATAAACGTCCAGAGAGTCACCCTGGGCTTGGGTAGCCAACAAACAAAATGTATAATAGTCCCAAAAAACAAATGCATCAAAAAAAATAAAAAATATTAAATACCGTAAGCACCTGAAAGACCACAACATATACTGATAAAAATGATCCAGTTGGCTTGTAATTTTAACATAAAAATGTTATAATTTTTAACATAAAAATAAATGTTAATTACTGTATTTATCGGCGTATAACACGCACAGGCGTATAACACGCACCCTAACTTTAAGAGGGAAGTTTCAGGTAAAAAAATGTCCACAGCCCCCTGCGTATAACACGCAGGCACAGTTTACCCTCTATTTTCAGGGTAAAAAAGTTAGTGTTATACGCCAATAAATACAGTAATTTACTTTGATATTTTAAGTACCTCTCTGAATTTATATTAGTTCTTAAAACACACCTTTTTACATTTACGAAAATAATGTATAATATTGAGTAATCTAGACAAAACGTTTAAGGTATGTGCATTTCCATGTTCTAATTAAGTTACATTTACTTAAAAAATTATCTTTTAATTTGAATGAAATTGCGGGACTGCATGAGTTTTGATGCTGTATATCTTAAAAAGAACTGCACAAGGCAGTTCCCATACGTTTGAGGTCCATCAGGACAAAAGAGCGCCACCAGTATTTTTCCATATCACTACAAAGTCATGCATTGGCATTGAAAGGTATAGAATGCACATTGAACAAATTCTCGTTCACATTCTTTAAATGTTGCTTAACATACCATCCAAAATGTTTATTTTTTTGCTGATTAATATATTTATAATAAATGGACATACGTCCGTTGTATACACCTATTCAGACAACTCACTTGTGCGCATGCAAAGTTTGCGCTTAGTGCATGCGGCAGAATGCAGCCAAGATGCAGGGTGAGGGATCGCCAGCTTAAAAACTATTTTGTTCCACAAAAACTAATGTTTCAGCCGGTTTGGTTTTTGAGATATTGGAATTAAAATTCAGATTATGTAACATGAAGCCCCGCCCACATTGCACCCAATGTACCGGTAATTCCAATTTAAAAACAAATATAGAATGCGTTTGCACTGCATCTGTGGCGATTTGTGCTGCAAAAAGTAACGTATGTGCTGGTTTGGTTTCAGAGATATTGCGCATTATAGTGGAGGAAGCCTCTCCAACTTTGCACCACATGTTGTTCAATTTTAAACGATTATACAATTAATTTGTGCTGATTTGTACCACAAAAACAAACTTTGTTTGTTCAATTTTTAAGATATTGGACATTCAACGTTAGATTGAAAGCCCCGCCCACTTTGCACTATGTTATTACATTTCAAAAACAAATATACCATATTTTCAAATAGCACTCTCGATTTGTATCAGAAAGTATGATTATGGGACTCATTTATGCTTTTAGCCTGAGCTATGCTGCAAACCGCTGTAGGCAGTGCTTTAAGTGGGCCAAAAGAGGTGCCGGTACTCTATTAGGCGCCGGTGCTCCCCCCCCCCCCCAATACTGAACATGAAAATACCCTTAGAAAGTACCCTGAAAAAGAGCTACTGTAGAAAGAGCTACTGAACATAAATGCTAAATTCAGGTAAGTGCTTTTTACAGGGAAAGGGGCGACAATGGGCACAGTGGCATCATGGGGCACAGTGGTGACAAAAGGCACAGAGGTGACAATTGGCGCAGTGGCATCATGGGGCACAGTGGTGACAATGGGCACAGTGGCATCATGGGGCACAGTGGTGACAATGGGCACAGTGGCATCATGGGGCACAGTGGTGACAATGGGCACAGTGGCATCATGGGCCACAGTGGTGACAATTAAAGGCCACAGTGGTGACAATTGGCACAGTGGCAACAATTGAGGGGCACAGTGGCTGCATTTGATGGCATGGCACAGTGGTGACAATTGATGGAACAGTGGCTGCGTTTGATGGCATGGCACAGTGACTGCGTTTGATGGCATGGCACAGTGGTGACAATTGATGGCACAGTGGCTGCGTTTGATGGCACAGTAGCTGCGTTTGATGGCATGGCACAGTGGTGACAATTGATGGCACAGTTGCTGTTTGATGGCATGGCACAGTGGTGACAATTGATGGCACAGTGGCTGCATTTGGTGGCATGACACAGTGGTTGCATGTGATGGGCACAGTGAGGCTTCAATTTTTATTTTATTTTTTTGCGCCCCCCCCCCCCCCCAATTTTGAGCACCAGCCGCCACTGTTCCAGACATTTGTAATGTTTGTAGATCCTGGGACACACACACACACACACATGTGTGAAGGTAAAGTGTCTGCAGGGAAAAGTCAGGGAAGGGAGGGGGAGAGATAACAAGTATCTGAGAGGAGCAGTGTGACAGGCAAAGATGAATGGATCTGTGTGAGGACGACAGGGAGCAGGACGGCCGGCCAGAGAGTGGCTGAGGAAGGGAGGAAGATGCCAGGGAGAGAGAGAGAGCATTGCAGACACAGCCAGATAACAGAACTGACCTGTAAAGCCAACGTGAGGAGACCTGTTACCACTGCTGCCCGAACCTGCTGGGAGGAAACTTCAAAGGCCCCCCATGCACCTAGGACCCCTGGGCAGTTCACAGAAGTGCCTGTGCATTAAGACAGGAAAGCCCTCCCCCGCTCTCACAGTGTCCCCCAGCTTTTAGGGAGAGGAAAGCAGGCAGCGCTGGGTGGAGACCAGGCACCTATATGAGGATCACATGTGGCTAGAACAGGGAGGCAGAACGGTGCGCTGTGACAGTTACAGAAATTATGCCGACAGGAGGGAGAGATACACAGCATCGGTTCTGTAACTGTCAAAGCGCACCGATCTGCCTCCCCATCAGCGGGCCCCACTCGGCTGCGGGCCCCATAGCGCCCGCGTGGGTCGCTATGGCGGTAGTTCCGCCACTGATCATCATATTCCTGGCCTGGGGCTGTGTTCCGGTACGGGAAACCCACGTACTGGGCGCACGGAGAGGTGCTGGTACTCTCCAGGGCCATTTTTGGAAGTGGCGGTACTGAGTACCGCCGCGTTCCGGCCCAGTTAAAGCACTGGCTGTAGGTGTACGTTTGTCTTTGCACAGGAGATAACGGGTGCGTGCCTGCCGTGTACCGCGGGATCGTGCCCACGGGTCAGTCGAACTCGATGTCTGCCGGCGACCCACGATCGAGGTATAAAGAGGCAGAACATGGATCTGTAAACAAGGCGATTCCCATTTTGCCAGATGACATGTCAGAGATCTATTGTTCCCAGTGATCGGGAACAGCTATCTCTGTCATATCCCTGGTAGCCCATCCCTTTACAGTTAGAATACACCCAGGGAACGCACTTAACCCACTTAACCCCTTCCCTGCCAGTGTCATTTATATGTTGATGATCATTTATATAGCACTGATCAATGTAATAATGTGACTGGTCCCAAAAAAAGTGTAATTTGGGGTCAGATCACCGCCATTACCAGTAAAAACAATAATAAATAAAAGTCCCTAGATCTATCCCATAGTTTTTAGACGCGATAACTTTTGGGCAAAGCAATCAATATACACCTATTGTGATTTTTTTTTTTTAATCAAAATATGTAAAATAATATTTATTGGCCTAAACTGATGAATAAATTTGTTTTTTTTTTATACATCTCTTGGCTATGTATTATAGCAGAAAGTAAAAAAATTTTTTTTTTCAAAATTGTCACACTTTTTTTGTAATAGCGCAAAAAATAAAAACCCACAGAGGTGATCAAATACCACCTAAAGAAAGCTCTATTTGTAGGAAAAAAGAAAGGTCAATTTTGTTTGGGTACAGCGTCGCATGACCGCACAATTGTCAGTTAAAGCGACGCAGTGCCGTATCGCAAGAAATGGCCTGGTCATTAAGGGGTCAAATCCTTCTGGGGCTGAAGTGGTTAACCACTTCAGCCCCGGACCATTTTGCTGGTCAATGACCGGGCCACTTTTTGCGATTCGGCACTGCGCCGCTTTAACTGACAATTGCGCGGTCGTGCGACATGGCTCCCAAACAAAATTGGCATCCTTTTTTTCCCACAAATAGAGCTTTCTTTTGGTGTTATTTGATCACCTATGCGGTTTTTATTTTTTGCGCTATAAACAAAAATAGAGCAACAATTGAAAAAAAATGAATATTTTTTACTTTTTGCTATAATAAATATCCCCCAAAAATATATAAAACTAATTTTTTTTTCCTCAGTTTAGGCCGATACGTATTCTTCTACATATTTTTCGCAATAAGCGTTTATTGATTGGTTTGCGCAAAAGTTATACCGTCTACAAAATAGGGGATCGTTTTATGGCATTTTTATTAATATTTTTTTTTTTTGCGACCTTATGGCGGACACTTCGGACACTTTTGACACATTTTTTGGACCATTGGCATTTTTATAGCGATCAGTGCTAAAAAAAAATGCATTGATTACTGTAAAAATGTCACTGGCAGGGAAGGGGTTAACACTAGGGGGCGAGGAAGGAGTTAATTATGTTCCCTAGGTGTGTTATAACTGAAGGGGGGTGGGACTGACTAGGGGAAATGACAGATCGCTGTTCATACATTGTATGAATATGCGATCAGTAATTTCTCCCCCTGAAAAGACCGGGAGCTGTGTGTTTACACACACAGCTCCTGGTTCACGCTCTGTAACGAGCGATTGTGGGTGCCCGGTGATGATCGCGCCCGCCGGGCACGCTCGCGGCACGTAATATTATGTGATTTTGTGCAGCCGAGCCAACCTGCCGCCGTAAAACTGCGGCGTCTGGTCGGCAAGCAGTTAAAGTGCCAATTACTTCCCTAAAAGGCTTAAAAAAATTGTTAGCTGAGAAAGACGCATTTTTTATTTGTATTTTTTAAATGTTTACATTTACATTTGATGCTGCTTTAATAATATTACATTTGTAACACTTTATAAATAATAAATGTCAATTTGTTTTAAAAGCCTGTTTCATGAGACTATTATTAATACCATATTATGGTATTATTTTTATATAAAAACCTTCAAACATATATCATTTGTAAAATAAGTTTTACCAACTTAAAAAAATTGAGTAAGTTACAAGTTAATATCACTTAAAATTAAGTAGCTAAGTAATAGGATAGCAAAGTGGTGTAGTGGTTAGCACTTTCATCTAGCAGAAAAGGGGTCACTGGTTCAAATCCTGACCATGACATTCCCTGCCGGCAGTTTGCATGTTCTACCCCATGCCTGCATAGGTTTGCTCCCACACTCCAAAGGCATGCTGGTAGGGTAATTGGCCCTAATATGTGTATGTATGAATATGAGTCAGGGATCTTACATTGAAAGCTCCTTGAGGGCAGGGACTTATGTGAATGTATATGTAAAGCACTACGTAAATTGACAGTACTTAAAATAAATAAGTTAATGTATGTGTTCCTAACTTAAACTTTTCTAGAACAATTGAGTTGACTTTAATTGAACCTATGGTCTATGAACTGGAAACATTTAGCTGGCTTTTCTTGAACCTATGGTGTATAAATTGAAAAAAATTGAGTTGGCTTTACTTAAAGGGGTTGTAAATGTTCATCTTTTATTTTCTAAATAGGTTCCTTTAAGCTAGTGCATTGTTGGTTCACTTACCTTTTCCTTCGATTTCCCTTCTAAATTTTTTTATTCTTTGTTTGAATTTCTCACTTCCTGTTTCTCCTCAGTAAGCTTTCCACCATCATCAGACTCGGGAATACCGCCAGGGGGGTTAACATGGCAAGTCTAACTATACGCCGTAAAACACCAGCTTTAAATATACGCCTGAAAAAGCCAACTAGAGACGACGTAAAATAATGCGACGGCCGTGCGTACGTTCGTGGATCGTCGGAAATAGCTAATTTGCATACCCGACGTGGAAAACGACGCAAACTCCACCCAGCGGACGCCGAAGTATTGCATCTAAGATCCGAAGGCGCACAAAGCCATACGCCTGTCAGATCTAACCCAGATGCCGTCGTATCTTGGTTTAAGGATTCAAACTAAAGATACGACGCGGGTAATTTGAAAGTACGCCGGCGTATCAGTAGATACGCCGGCGTACTCGCTCTGTGGATCTGCCCCATACAGACTTATTTGGATGGACATTTAAGCACCTTATGTCATATGAATTTGGATGGACACTGTTGCACTTTATGTTATATATATATATATATATGTGATATATTTTAGGCACTATAGGATATATTTTATAGCACTTTCTATATATTGATTATTTTGGAACAGGAAGTATTTATCTGCACTTTGAGTAGCGCCGCACATGTTTGATTTTTAAACTCCTCCAATATTATTATTTTTTGTGTCATCTCTTACTTGTAGAAGATAATAATACTTGCCACCGAAATTTGACTGTGCATTTTACAGTTGTAACACGATTCTGATTCATCCTCACTGGATATAGCTAAATATTGACCTAAATATTGACTCACCAGTTAAATACTTAAATGAAGTAGCAAATACATTGTGAATGTCCTAGGCCCACTCATTTGGCAAATAATGTGCTGGGTCCATTCTTCTCGGGACGCAGTTTTTTTTTCTCTGGCTGTTCAGATCGATGGATGCTAATCAATAATAATCTGGGTTTTTGTAGACCAGAGGATAGCGGCAGATTCTATTCAAAGCACAATTCTTGGTCTTCTGCATGTCTTTCTAACATTCTGAGTCCTGCAGGGCTATACTGGCTAAACTCTTAAACCTCAAGTGGCTCCTTGACAACTTAGGTTCTCGTGGTATCTCAAATCTTAGTATTCAAGGCATGAAAGCATGGAAAGGTTCCTGTGTTGTTTTCCACTCATCACCCCCATGCGGGGGACAACAGCAGTTTGCTTCCTCTAGGCCCAAAGTAACACTTCATGGCAGTACACAGGTAAGTTAACTCAGGCTTGGTGCGCACCATGCAGGTGTGACCAGGCGAGGGCACAATTTTGTGTGTTTCATGTAGGGCAAACCATTCATATCAGTGGGCTGCCTTATGAATGAGAAATGCAGAAAAAGTCCCTGTTTTTTTTCCAAAAATGCATCACAATGAACCACATGGTGCTGCAGTAATTAATAGCACTAATAATCATTGGCATTGCTGTGCATCTCCTAAAGAGTAGCACAACATTTCTGTGCATGACTGGAAGACGTGCAAATTTGTACTGTATGTGGTACAGACACGCAAAGGTGTGAACTGAGCCTAAAGCTTTAGTTACCTTTTCACCTGCATGTGCATAGTGCCAATGGAGCTAAAGCAATTATCGGCATGGCTCTTTCTAATATCCTGAAATGCAGTGTTGCCAACCGTCCGTTTTTTTTTTTTTTTATGGATCCCCCCCCCCAGGGTCATGGCCTGGTTAACGCCCAGGCTGAGGCTGCTGATTACTCTCCTACCACAGGTTTGTCACAATGTGCAGCATATGGACTTTTCTCCTGCTACATTAAAGCTTGAAGCCAAAACAAGCGTCTTTCCTGGCCAGCACTTTTAGCAGTCGGCTGTGGACTAATACCTCTAGCCTAAGCGGTAGCCACACTTTTGTAATTGGGCCATTCTTAGATCATGTTTCATTCAAGCTCTAGTATGGCATCTATTAATGGAGCAGGTGGTTGGAAAGAGTGGGCATAGTCTGGCTATGGCCAGGGCTTTGACAAGGGTTGGGCAGGAGGGGTGGCTGCCCAGGGCACTGTGGTATCATTTGAGGTGGGAGAGCGCCATGAGGAGATTGGAGGGGAGGGAATTTGTTTTAAAAGAGAGAATTGGGGGGGGGGGGGGGCAGCAGGGGGTAAGAATTGTTCTAGGAAGGTCAATTGGGGGTGGGGGTGCTAGGAGCTGATTTTGTGGGATCTGTGTTGGGGGCAAAGATTTGTTTGGGGATGGGGGAAATTTCAACAGGGAGGCATTTTTGTACTGGAAGGAGGGGGGGGTAATCATGGACTTTAGTGCTCAGTTTTTTCTTGTTTGCTGATACAAAATGTTATTGCTCTCTGTGTCCTAAAAAGGGAGATTTCACTTCTTTTACTTCCCGTCCTGGTGATAGATAAAGCCAAAGACAGAAGGTGACGATACTATCTCTAATGGGAATTTAAACCTGCCTTGGAAATTTGAATGTACAGTAACTGGTGATGCAGAAAACAAAGAGAGAAGATACATAGTATAGACTTTAGGAATCACCCCCCGAATGACCCCTTGATGAGCTACATTAGACCTACTGTAACTGCAGAAGATTCTGGAGAGCACAACATAATGTCAGTAACTTTCTGAAGTTAATACAGTTGCAGTATTAGTTTAGCTAATATTAGTAGCTCATTGATTAATTGTATGTGTTTCCTGGATTTGCTGCTTAATTCATCAAAAGATATGTGAGTGTTGAGAATCCTACAAATAACTGGGAAGAAGAGTGGCTTATATTAAAGCTGAACTTTACCCATAACAACTTGATAAAAAATTATGTTCTCTAGCAAGGAACATACTATACATTCTACATTAATAATTATGCTGCCAAAATGAGTGTGTGAGCTCCTGAGCAGCAGTAAATCTTTTAGGCCTCTAGTGGCTCTGATTTTTGGCACTATTCCAAAAATGGATAGCAACTGAGAACATGCAGAGCAGGGTGAGACAGTGTATTAATAGATTTTAAAGGGGTTGTAAAGCTTCCTGCTTTATATAGGGTGCATTAACCACTTGCTTACCGGGCACATATACCCCCCTCCTGCCCAGGTGAAATTTCAGCTTCCGGCACTGCGTCGCTTTAACTGACAATTGCATGGTCATGCGACGTGGCTCCCAAACAAAATTGACGCCCTTTTTTTCCCCACAAATAGAGCTTTCTTTTGGTGGTATTTGATCACCTCTGCGATTTTTATTTTTTGCGCTATAAACAAAAAAAAGCAACAATTTTGAAAAAAATATCAATATTTTTTACTTGTTGCTATAATAAATATCCCAATTTTTTTTTCCCAAATTTTTTTTTCTCAGTTTAGGTCGATACGTATTCTTCTACATATTTTTGGTAAAAAAAATCGCAATAAGCGCTTACAAAATATGGGACAGAATTATTATTATTATTATTATTTTTTTTTTTTTACTAGTAATGGCGGCGATCTGCGATTTTTTTATTGGGACTGCGACATTATGGCGGACACATCGGACACTTTTGACACATTTTTGGCGCCATTCACATTTATACAGCGATCAGTGCTATAAATATGCACTAATTACTGTATAAATGTGACTGGCATTGAAGGGGTTAACACTAGGGGGTGAGGAAGGGGTTAAATGTGTACCTGTATTGTGTTCTAACTGTGTGTGGAGGGGGGTGACTGGGGGAGGTGACCGATCTGTGTTCCCATGTACAAGGGAGACAGATCGGTCTCCTCTCTCCCCTGACAGGACGTGGAGCTCTGTGTTTACACACAGAGCTCCACGTCCCTGCTCTGTCATTACCGATCGCGGGTACCTGGCGGACATCGCGACCGCCAGGCACGCGCATCGGTATCTTGGGGACGCGCCGGGCGGAGGAATCCAGGACGTCAATAGACGTCCTGTTGGATTTTCAGAGCCACCGTGAAGACGTCATTTTACAATGACCCGGGGCTCAAGTGGTTAAGGTGAAAAAACATCTGTTAATTACTGGCCCCCCGGTTTACTTACCTGAGCCCTCGCAAAGTCCTGTGTCGAGAACGCGCTGGCTTCTCGGCTCTTCTCGGCCTGGTCTTCTCGGCTCTGTATTGGATAGATTGATAGCAGCACAGCCATTGGCTCCCGTTGCTGTCAATCAAATCCAATGACGCGGGTGCCAAGGGGTGAGGCCGAGTCCGGCATTCATGCCTATGGATGAAAATGCTGGACTCGGGAGCGTGTCCACAAGGTAGCCCCCTTGGGAAAGCGCTTCCCAGAGAGGGTTATCTGATGCGGGGATGAGCTGAGACAGCTGCCGAGGGACCCCAGAAGACGAGGTTCAGGGCCACTCTGTCCAAAACAATCTGCACAGCGGAGGTAAGTATGACATGTTTGTTTTTTATTTATTTTGTATTTGAACCTTTAGTGTCACTTTAAACAGTACAGTAGTACCTTGGATTACAAGCATAATTCGTTCCAGAAGCATGCTTATAATCCAAAGCACTTGTATATCAAAGCAAGTTTCCCCATAGAAATCAAAGGAAACTCAGATAATTTGTTCCAGTGTCACTGCTAGTGTATGCAGTACTGCATGTGGCCAGAGGTGAGGGGGCACTGGAGACACTCAGAGACGCTCGGAGACATTCACTGTCTCGTGTCTCCGAGTGGTCTCTGAGCACACCCCAGAGGCATGAATCCTGCTCGTCTTGCAAGACAACGCTCACAAATCGAGGGTTATTATTTTTTAAATAACTCGTATTGCGAAACGCCCGTAAACTACGTTTTTCGCAATCTGAGGTTTTACTGTATAGTCCTTTTTTTGCTACATGCTACTCCTGCAAAAGGGGCAAAAGGGGCCAGCCTGAAGTGATCTAGCAGGACTTCATTTTCTGACTAATACTGGCCATACACTTTCGAAAAACGTATGTTCGGCCGTGAGCGCAGACGACAGTGCCATCATGTAATGGCCGATAAATCGTTCAGTGGACATAAATAAAAAAAAATTTGGTTCATGTTTGGTTCGGTTAGTGCAGAAATCGTTCTGCAGAAAATCTCCAAACTTGTCCTTCATTTTTTCATCTCAAAAACAAACTAACTGTCTGAAGGACCGATATTGGGCCAATTTTTCATATAGTGTATGGCCAGCATAAGGCTCTACTTTAAAAGAGAACTCCAGAGGCAGACACAGGCACAGCATTGTATCTTTGTAGAGCGTTTAATGGCTTGCTCAGGGATTCATCATGAAACCATTATTAAGCTTAGGACTACAACTGACCTCTATTAGCTTCCACTCTAGAATAATTGCCAAGCTGAGGTGTCTTCTTTTAAGCTTTAAGCGTGGAATCCACTTAAGTCCCACTAATGTTTTCATCAGGGCTAGCATAGAACACAGATTTTCCAAGGCAATTGATGTTACCTTAAATTAGAGGCTGTGCACACTCATCACTCTTTCATTATTAAAGTGAAGAATGGATCAGGGTGCATGAATTAGACAAAGGAAGGAATTCCATTCCAGAGAGGGGTACCTTATATCTGGGCAAAATCGTGTTTAATGTATCTAAAGCCTCATACACACGGTCGGACTTCAAACAAACTTTTCCGTGGATTTTTGTCTGAAGGGAGTTGGCCGGGCACACCCATAGCATACACACGGCAGGACTTTTCTGCAAACTTTCCCAAAACTTTCCCAACATCACATGTTTTTTCTGCTATTTTCTGCTCTTTACCGCCACCCTTTGGTCAACTTCTGCTATTGTTTTTGATTTTACATTGGTTCTAAGTATGCGTCTTTGTACTTTGGACAAAAGTTCGATGGATTTCTGTACACACGATAGGACTTTGCACATTCGGACTTTTGTTGCCGAAAGTTTTTCTGTTTGCAGAGCAAACTTTTGTCCGATAAAAACTGAAAAAGTTAGTCCGGAGGAGCGTACACGCGGTAGGATTTTTTTGAAAACTTGCTCATTTTGAAGTTTGTTGTCAAAAAGTCCTACCGTATATGTATGGGGCTTAAGACTGGCCATACATGTCTAAATAAAAGTGCTGCAATTAGTACAAGGCCATTAATGAGAGAATACGATTGTGGGCAAAAATCATTATTGCACAGAGTTGGGAGATGATTTTACAACTGATAGTTAATTATTTCCTACATTTTAGACAAAACTGAAGTTTTAATCGTTTTTGCACCACTCCCATCAATTGACTAAAGCCTCCTACACACGATCGGATTTTCCGACAGGAATTATGTGATGACAGGCTGTTGGCGGAAAATCCGGTTGTTTGTAAACTCCATCGGACTGTTTTTCCGCAGACAAATGTTGGATGGATGGCATGTTCAGTGAAAATGTGTCTGTTTTCTGATTTTCTGAGCGTGTGTACACAAGTCCATCGGACAAAAGTCCAAAGTACAAACACGCATGCTCGGAAGCAGTGCTCACCAAACACAACATTAGCAGAAGGTGGCGCTAAAGAGCTGAAAAACCACATAGTTTTGTTTTTGTTGGCCGACAATTGTGTGCCGTTTGTATCCAAGACAAGTTAATGGCCAACTCCCTTCGGACAAAAGTCCTACGTTTGAAATATCCGATCGTGTGTGCCAGGCTTAAATCAGGAAATGAATATCAGCAGGTACAAGCCATACACAGGTTGTTAGAAGGTAAACAGATGTCTTGCCAGGTAGACACTGTTCTCTTCATGGCCAGCATTCCCATCAGTGGTGATATTAATGCTAACCCTTCAGCATCTATCAGCCTATTGAAGATGAAAATTATAATGATAGTGTTATTCTAAAAGAAATTCTCAATTATGGAAAATTTACAAAACATTACTGCAATTGGAACCCTTCCATTGTATCCATATATAAAATATATAAAATAAAATAATTAAAAAATCATTATAAAATATGTATAGTCCTTTAATGTTTGGTTTGGACTGATGAAAACGGTCCTTCAGACCGTTGTCCTCTGGCGATCCTATCTTGTGTACGAGGCCTTACCAGTAACCTAAATTAAAATATGACCCATACTACTGTGCTAGTATGCACTAAACTTAATGGCACCTGTACCAATTCATATCACTGCCAAAACTGGGGTGCCTAGAATTTTGATTTGCAATAATAGAGCCACAAAACACATTTATTTCCCTCTTATCACAATTTCCCCTCCTTTTGCATGGACAACTATGAGGTTCACAGGAATGAAATAGCCTTTTTTACTACTGGCATGAAAAATGCCAGTCCTCAGCTAACTGAATACTAAAATGTCTTACTTTAGATGTTTCTTAATTCACTGCCAATACTTAGCAGTAAAACTGAGAACACAGGTAATAAAATCAGAGATATGTAATTTTTAAATGAAAAATGGGGTAGTGAAAAAAATCTTATACTGTTCCCAGTTTAATTTACATGTTAATATATCAATAAAGTTTTATGCCAGAGAATGGATCTTGCAATAACTGATGAATTTGATGGGATCCAGTGAATAAAATGTGCTGAATAAATTCACACGGATAAATGTGCAAAAAGCAAGTTGAAAAAGGATGCATTTAATGCCAGTTTTAACATTGAAGGTTTGGATATTGGGTGGCGATAGGGTATTTTCCCTTACTCAACCATGTTGGGTCCCCTATCCAATTCCAGAATTTAAAACTCCCCCTCCCCAATCCAAATTATGATTTTTTTTTTATCATCAACTTTTACAATATATATTTATATATTTACCGTATATGCTTATGATACAACATTTATTTAATACACTGTTACCCAAACATTCTCATTTAAAATGTAAATACTAAATTGCCCTTTGTATTGATGTATACACTCACTAGCCACTTTATTGGGTACACCTATTGAATTGCTTGGTAACACAAATTATTAATCAGCCAATCACATGGCAGCAACTCAATGCATTTAGTCACCTTAGACGTGAAGACGATTTACTGATGTTCAAACTGAGCATCAGAATGGGGAAGAAAGGGGATTTAGGTGACTTTGAACATGGCATGGTTGTTGGTGCCAGACGGGCTGGTCTGAGTATTTGAAAATCTGCTGATCTACTGGGATTTTCATGCAAAACCATCCCTAGATGGTTACAGAGAATGGTCTGAAAAAGAGAAAATATTCAGTGAGCGGAAGTTGCGTGGCAGAAAATGCCTTGTTGATGTCAGAGGTCAGAGGAGAATGGCCAGACCGGTTCGAGATGATAGAAAGGCAACAGTAACTCAAATACCCACTAGTATGCAGAATAACATGCACAACACATCGAATCTTGAAGCAAATGGGCTACAGCAGCAGAAAACCACACCGGGTGCCACTCCTGTCAGCTAAGTACAGTAAACGGTAGCTACAATTCACATAGGCTCACCAAAATTGGAAAATAGCAGATCAGAAAACTTTGCCTGGTCTGATGAGTTTCGATTTCAGCTGCGACATTCAGATGGTAGGGTCTGAATTTGGCGTAAACAACATGAAAGCATGGATCCATCCTGTCTTACATAGTTACATAGGGCCAGATTCACAAAAGAGATACGACGGCGTATCTCCTGATACGCCATCGTATCTCTGTGATCCGCCCGCCGTAACTATGCGGCTGATTCATAGAATTAATTACGCATAGATAGCCCTAAGATCTGAGAGGTGTAATTGACTTACACCGTCGGATCTTAGGATGCAATTCTAGGCTGGCCGCTAGGTGGCGATTCCATTGCGGTCGGCGTAGAATATGCAAATGATTAGTTACGGTAATTCACGAACGTACGCTTTACCCATCGCTCTAAATTTACGTTGTTTCCGTCGAGATACGCGGCGTAAAACTAAGGCTGCCCTCTAGGTGGTGTAACCCATGTTAAGTATGGCCGTCGTTCCCGCGTCGAAATTTTAAATTTCACGTCGTTTGCGTAAGTCGTCTGTGAATGGCGCTGGACGTCATTTACGTTAACGTCGAAACCAATGACGTCCTTGCGACGTCATTTAGCGCAATGCACGTCGGGTAATTTGATGGACGGAGCATGCGCAGTACGTTCGGCGCGGAATTGCGCCTAATTTAAATGGTGCCCGCCCCATTTGAATTAGGCGGGCTTGCGCCGAGCAGATTTACGTTACACCGCCGCAGTTTACAGGTAAGAGCTTTGTCAATCAGGCACTTACGCTGTAAACCTGCGGCGGTGTAACGGAAATGGGATACGTTACGCCACGGCAGCGTAACGTAATTGTACCTGAATCTGGCCCATAGTTAGTCAGGTTGAAAAAAGACACAAGTCCATCCAGTTAAAAAAAAAAAAATTAATACACTCCCATATACCCAATTCTATACCCACAGTTGATCCAGAGGAAGGCACAAAAAACAGCAGAGCATGATCTAAAATAAATAAGATGCATGTTCAATAAGTGATTAAATCAGCCGCTAAAAGTGATTTTAAAAACGGAGGGTTTAATATGACTTTAATCTTGTAGCTGGGATAGAAGCTCGGAGGGGGGCGAATTTTTATATCCAGTGGGAAAGATTCTCTAAAATTGTAGACCATTAATGTGAGGGAACAGAAGCACCACACGCGATAGTTGTTCTGTGTATTAGGGACTTTCTTATGTTTCTGTTCTTAAAATGGAACAATGGGCATAATAAAAATTGATATATATATGGTTCAGTCTGGTTTTACAATTAATACAGCAGTTTTCGTGTGTTTTGATTTTTTTTTTTTTTTTCCTGAGCCATGCTATAACATACTTTTATTTACTGTTCTATCCGGGTAAATTGTTATTTTTCTTGCTGTAATAGCGTGAAAGTGTTGTTCATTAGCGTTGTCATCCTGCAAACTGTCTTAGATAAATATGTGGTTTCAAATCTTAATACCGGGCACTTTTACCCCCTTCCTGCCCAGGCCAATTTTCAGCTTTGAGCGCTGTCACACTTTGAATGACAATTGTGCAGTCGTGCAACACTGTACCCAAACTAATTTTTTTATCATTTGGTTTACACAAAATTTAATCACCACTGGGTTTTTTATATTTTGCTAAATAAACAAAAAAAAAAGCCTCAAATTTAAAAAAGAAAAACTTGTTTTTCTTTGTTTCTGTTTTAACATTTTGCAAATAAATAATTGTTCTTCAAAAAATTTTCCCAAAATGTCTTCTGTTACATTTGCTTTGCGGAAAATAACACAAATCAGTATATATTATTTAGTGTGTAGGAAAGTCAACAAACTATTGTCTATATCTGAACATCGATCAATCCTGATTTACTGGCGGACCATCTCATTTCTTGAGGCCCTAAAATGCCAGGACAGTAGAATACCGTCGAAAAATTATCTATTTTTGTAAAGAACACAGTCCAAGGTATAAGAGGCATGATGGGTTTTCTGGAGTTTTGTCATAATTTTTGGAAAATTTAAGAAATATTTTTTTTTAATTACTGTCACCAGTGCAGTACAGTGTATGTATACAACTGTTGTGGCCATGATCAGGGACACTGAGTGGTGACAGTACAAAAAAAAAATAAGCTATAAGTTTTTTTTCTTTTTAAGATTTTTTTTGTTAAAACTGAGTTTCACCCATTTCTGTGTTTATTGTAGCGCTACCCCCGCAGGAGCCGCTGGTTGTTTGTGGGATCGGCATATTGAGTTACCTTGCAGGGTGTCTAGGGGTGATACTAGTGAGTTGAGGCAATGAGCGAAGGTCCAGTCATCAATTGGATTTTCTTAAATGCTTTATTCCAAGGCCCAACATGGCCAACATCAACATAAGACAAGACAGGAAAGGTTGATGAAGCATGAGAACAACTTTAGTATCAGGCCTTGGATATGAAAAAGAGCAGTCCCGCTCTTAGTAATAATGAGATCAGTTTGTCGCCACTCTAGCCAGAGTGGGTAAAGTGCCCCCGGACAGACTTCTGCCACAAGCCTGGCAGCCGAAGTGTCACTTGCAAATCACTGGGAGGAATAGATCTCTGCCACAGGCCTGACTCTGGACCTCTGCCACAGGCCTAGCGATTTAGGGTGCAATAATTGGATTAAGCGAATCCTCCCAGTAAATTCAGTTAAGGCCACAAAAATACCCCCTATTTTGTAAACGCTATAACTTTTGCGCAAACCAATCAATAAACGCTTATTGCGATTTACGAAAAATATGTAGAAGAATACGTATCGGCCTAAACTGAGGAAAAAAGAAAGTTTTTTTATATATTTTTGGGGGATATTTATTATAGCAAAAAGTAAAAAATATTATTATTTTTTAAATTGTCGCTCTATTTTTGTTTATAGCCCAAAAACTAAAAACCGCAGAGGTGATCAAATACCACCAAAAGAAATCTCTATTTTTGGGGAAAAAAGGACGCCAATTTTGTTTGGGAGCCACGTCGCACGACCACGTAATTGTCAGTTAAAGCGACGCAGTGATGAATCGCAAAAAGTGCTCTGGTCTTTGACCAGCAATATGGTCCGGGGTTAAGTGGTTAAAGCGGAGTTCCACCTTCAAAACTGTTTTTTTTATAAAAGTCAGCAGCTACAAACACTGTGGCTGCTGACTTTTAATAAGGACACAAACCTGTCCAGGGAGCCTGCAATGTCGGCCCCCTGAGGCCGATCCATCCATCGGATCGGGTGCAGGCACCACCATAGAAGCTTTTAGGCTTCACATCCAGTTTCCTACTGCGCATTTGTGTGAGTCGCATGGCGCTTTCTGAATGGCCCCGTCATCTTCTGGGACACACACAGATCCCAGAAGGCAGCGGGGAGAAGGAGGAGGGTTTTCCGCAGAAGAGGAAATTATGCACTGTGCTGTGGCCGAGCTAGGACGGAAGTACACTATGTACTTCAAAAAATTAAAAAAATTAAATAAATTAAAAATAAATAGTTATCCAAAAATGAGAGGTGGACTTTACTTTAAGACCAAGTTGGAAAGGTGTCTGGAACTCCGCTTTAACCACTTCCAGACCTTAGGTGTTTTTCAGAGTTGGTGTTTGCAATACTAAAACAGTTTTTTCTGCTAGAAAATTACTTAAAACCCCCAAACATTATATATATATTTTTTTCTAACACCCTAGAGCAGGGGTCTGCAACCTTTAAGACATAAAGAGCCACTTGGACCCGTTTCCGAAGAAAAAAAAAACTGGGAGCCGCAAAACCATTGCGACATTTAAAACAAATATAACACTGCATATATTGTTTACCTTAATGCTATATACAGGATCGTGCAGTCAGATTCCACCTCCACATCCCCAGCAAATGCAATACTGTACAATATCAGATAAGATTCCACCTCCAAATGCCCAGCAAATGCAATACTGTACAATATATCAGATAAGATTCCACCTCCACATGCCCAGCAAATGCAATACTGTACACTATCAGATAAGATTCCACCTCCAAATGCCCAGCAAATGCAATACTGTACAATATATCAGATACGATTCCACCTCCACATGCCCAGCAAATGCAATACTGTACAATATATCAGATACGATTCCACCTCCAAATGCCCAGCAAATGCAATACTGTACAATATCAGATAAAATACCACCTCCAAATGCCCAGCAAATGCAATACTGTACAATATATCAGATAAGATTCCACCTCCAAATGCCCAGCAAATGCAATACTGTACAATATATCAGATAAGATTCCACCTCCAAATGCCCAGCAAATGCAATACTGTACAATATCAGATAAGATTCCACCTTCACATGCCCAGCAAATGCAATACTGTACAATATATCAGATAAGATTCCACCTCCACATGCCCAGCAAATGCAATACTGTACAATATATCAGATAAGATTCCACCTCCACATGCCCAGCAAATGCAATACTGTACACTATCAGATAAGATTCCACCTCCAAATGCCCAGCAAATGCAATACTGTACAATATATCAGATACGATTCCACCTCCACATGCCCAGCAAATGCAATACTGTACAATATATCAGATAAGATTCCACCTCCAAATGCCCAGCAAATGCAATACTGTACAATATCAGATAAGATTCCACCTCCAAATGCCCAGCAAATGCAATACTGTACAATATCAGATAAAATACCACCTCCAAATGCCCAGCAAATGCAATACTGTACAATATATCAGATAAGATTCCACCTCCAAATGCCCAGCAAATGCAATACTGTACAATATCAGATAAGATTCCACCTTCACATGCCCAGCAAATGCAATACTGTACAATATTGCATTTGCTGGGCATGTGGAGGTGGAATCTTATCTGATATATTGTACAGTATTGCATTTGCTCGGCATGTGGAGGTGGAATCTTATCTGATATTGTCAATATCAGATAAGATTCCACCTCCACATGCCTAGCAAATGCAATACTGTACAATATATCAGATAAGATTCCACCTCCACATGCCCAGGCTGGCCCCAGACCCCAGCCCCCAGCCCTAGACTAGGCTGCTCCCCCCCCCCCCTCAGTCCCAGACACTTCAAATCCACACATGATGCCTGTGGCCACATGACACTCCCCTGCCCCCCCGCACGCCGCACGGTAGATGTAATTGCGGTAACGCCGCCCAAGTAATGGGAACGGTGTTACCGCGAGGGTAAGAGTAATCAGTAGGGTTGTCCCGATACCGATACCAGTATCGGGACCGATACCGAGTATCCGCAAATACCCCCGATACTAAAATAGAATACTTGTCCGCCCGCCACCGCCGCAAACCCGTCGCCGCAAACCGCAAAGCCGCCGTTAATCAGCGTGCGGGGAACAGCTTTAGTTTGAATAGCTGTATCCATGCCGCGTATAGACACTCCCCCTTGCGCGGGATTGGACGGATGATCTGTCCAATCCCGCGCAAGGGGGAGTGTCTATACGGGGCGGGGATACAGCTATTCAAACGAAAGCTGTTCCCCGCATGCTGATTAACGGCGGCACGTGCGGCATCATCCAGGTATGGGGGACACGGCTGGAATGTGGGGGACAAGGCTGGAATGTGGGGGACACGGCTGGAATGTGGGGGACACGGCTGGAATGTGGGGGACACGGCTGCATTATGTGGGGGACATGGCTGGAATGTGGGGGACATGGCTGCATTATGTGGGGGACATGGCTGGAATGTGGAGTACATGGCTGCAGAATGTGGAGAACATGGCTGGAATGTGGAGGACATGGCTGGAATATGTGGGGGGACATGGCTGGAATATGTGGGGGGACATGGTTGGAATATGTGGGGGGACATGGCTGGAATATGTGGGGGGACATGGCTGGAATATGTGGGGGGACATGGCTGGAATATGTGGGGGGACATGGCTGGAATATGTGGGGGGACATGGCTGGAATATGTGGGGGACATGGCTGGAATATGTGGGGGGACATGGCTGCATTTGGGGACACATTTAAAAAAAAGTATCGGTATTCGGTATCGACGAGTACATAAAAAAAAAGTATCGGTACTTGTACTCAGTCCTAAAAAAGTGGTATCGGGACAACCCTAGTAATCAGGTAGATTAGTCGTTACCCTCAAAAGGTGCCCCGGAGCCGCGGCAAAGGTTCAAAAGAGCCGCATGCGGCTCCGGAGCCGCGGGTTGCAGACACCTGCCCTAGAGAATAAAATAGTGGTCATTGCAATACTTTTTGTCACACCGTATTTGCGCAGCGGTCTTACAAGCGCACTTTTTTTGGAAAAAATTCACTTTTTTTAATTCAAAAATAAGACAACAATAAATTTGGCCCAATTTTTTTATATATTGTGAAAGATAATGTTACGCTGAGTAAAATGATACCCAACATGTCACGCTTAAAAATTGCGCCCGCTCGTGGCATGGCGTCAAACTTTTACCCTTAAAAATCTCGATAGGCGATGTTTAAAAAATTCTAGAGATTGCATTTTTTGAGCTACAGAGTAGGCCTAGGGCTAGAATTATTTCTCTCACTGTAACGATCGCTGCGATACCTCACTTGTGTGATTTGAACACCGTTTTCATATGCGGGCGCTACTCACGTATGCGTTCGCTTCTGCGCGCGAGCTCGTCGGGACGGGGCGCTTTAAAAAAATGTTTTTCTTGTTTTCTTATTTATTTTTATTTATGTTATTACTTTTTACACTGGAAAAAAAAATTGATCACTTTTATTCCTATTACAAGGAATGTAAACATCCCTTGTAATAGAAAAAAGCATGACAGGTCCTCTTAAATATGAGATCTGGGGTCAAAAAGACCTCAGATCTCATATTTGGGCTTAAATGCAAAAAAAAAAAAAAAAAAAAATTTGGAAATGTCATTTTTTCAAATGACAAAAAAAAATTTGTCTCTTTAAGAGGCTGGGCGGGACTGACGTTTTGACGTCACTTCCGCCCAGCAGAGCTATGGGGACGGGCGAAGGAGATTTTTCCTTCAGTCTCGTCCCCGCTCAGCTGCCGAACGGTCCCGATCACCTCCGCCGCTACCGACGGCTCCGGTAAGCGGCGGAGGGCGCGGGAGGGGGGGGGCCCTCTCCCGCCACTGATAACGGCGATCTCGCTGCGAATCCGCCGCGGAGACCGCCGTTATCGTTTACCAGACCGCGCACACTAAAGATTGATACCTCGGTTGTGGCAGCAGCTGCTGCCGTTACCGAGATATCAATCTTTAAAAAATGGACGTACATCGTCGTGCGCAGGTCTGGAAGTGGTTAATAACCTATGCAAGGCATTGCATATACCGTAACTGCCTCTGAAACTGACTATGTTTGCTCCTCCTTGCAACTTTTTCCAGTTAAAGATGTTTGTGGGTAGAGAGCAGAGCTGAAGCCATCTTACATTATATGGTTTAGTTTTGGTCACAGTGAGTTGGTGTCCTGTGTGCGATTTTTTGCCCTTTTTTCTTGTAGCATATTGTAGCCTGACAAGCTGTTTTATAAGATCTGCATCAGTTTTTTACATGTCATGTTGACTGATATCAGTGCTAGGAATATTAGAGCAGTACTTTTTTTTTGGTTGTCTACATGTTGCAAGAGTTACCCACAGATCCTGCAATAGAATTTTGTGCTTCTTGGAAACTTCTTTTAGCATCAGATGGTCGGGTCTTGGCTAGTCTTGGACAATTTAGCTTTCATTTGAAATCCATATCACTTGTAGATTAGATTCCTTACAGCAGAATGATTGATTTTAAATACTATTCCCGTCTTTAGCCAGACTTAAGGGCTTCCACAAGTTTCCTTCTAATGCCGCGTACACACGGTCGTTTTCTGCGATGTAAAAAAAACGACGTTTTCTGTGAAGTAAAAAACGACGTTTTTAAAACGACACTTTTCAAAAACGATGTTGCCTACACACCATCGTTTTTTCACAGTGCTCTAGCAAAGCGAGGTTACGTTCACCACGTTTTTCCATTGAAGCTCGCTTCATAACTAGCTTCTGGGCATGCGCGGGTGTAAAAACGTCGTTTGAAACGTCGTTTTTGCTACACACGGTCAATTTCCGTGAAGTAAAAAACGACGTTTTGAAAAACGACACATAAAATTGAAGCATGCTTCAATTTTTTTTGGTCGTTTTTCAGAAGACATAAAACTTTGTTTTCTCCCACACACGATCAATTAAATTGACGTTTTTAAAAACGTCGTTTTTTTACATCGCAGAAAACGACCGTGTGTACGCGGCATTAGAGCTTTAGAGAGCTTTTAACTCTTGGCATGATGGCATGATGGCCCCACATATGTTTTCACCAACAGAACACCATTCTCTAGCTATCTGAGGTTTAAATAATACAGGTTTACACTTGATTTTTCCTTAAAAAGGTTCTAAAGACTCTAACCAAACACACCTAATCTGGATCACTTAATTATAATTTGTTAGATATGAATTGGTTGTAAATGGAGAGGTGTAATTAGTTTTTGCACATGAGAATTCTCTATTTGTTCATTTAGATTATTGGATTCAATACACCATGTCAATTTTATTGGTCATTTGTTCAAGTATCTCACCTTTATTTGTAGGCAGTGTTTGAATAAAGATCTAATGTTTGCCTGTTCAAATATCTTGAAAAAGTCAACAAGTTCCAGTTTACTGATCAATCGAGACACCATGATCTTGGTGATAGTGTCAGATTTGCCATTAAATCTCCAATAATTTGTTAGACTTGGTCCCTGGCAATGTGCTTAACAGAAGAAAAATGCAAAACAAAAAGAAAAAAAAAACAGTATATAATGCTGTTTTGATATCTCTACTCCAACGATTTGATGAAAATCACACCTTTAGTCATGTAAATCGATGAATTAAGAGAAAAAGTCTTATATATTATGAGGCAGCTGTTTTAAAGAGGATAGCTGACTGGTTTCAGGAGGAAGTACAAAACAAAAGTGGGTAGGAATAGAAGAGAACCTAAGTAAAAAGGATCTGGGAAAGAGAATATGGATCCCAAAACAATACAGAAGCTTCTCTAAGAAGATACCATCAATAACAAAATAAACTTTTAGAATATGGGACAGAGAATGTAAAATAAAAAAGTGTCCCTACAATAGCCCTACGGGTACGGACTACTTCCCGCCAGGAAAAAGGGGGTGGTTTATACCTGAAATGGGCAACCTCGGATGGGTACAGGCAGACAGGGGATATCAAATATATATAGGATATTGATCCCTTCAAGGGGGTTGGAGACATTGAAAATGCTGGAAAGTTGGGAATTAGAATTAAATCCAACTATAACTGAGGATAAGAAGAGATAAGTCTTGGACTATGTCCACTCTACATCAATAGATGCAAAAGTAAAAAAGATGAACTATAAGCTCCTAACTAAATGGTATTATGTTCCAACGAAACTCCATAGAATAAATAGGGAGATATCACCTCTATGTTGGAGAGACTGTGGGATGGAGGAAACCCATGCCCATATATGGTGGCAATGTCCCCTGATACAGATATATTGGGGAGAGGTATTAAAGTGGGAGTTCACCCAAAAATCAACTTTCTGCAGTTAGATCCAGCATACTGCTGACATCTGCAGTATGCTGGTCTTTTTTATTTTATTTTGGTACTTATCGTTTTAGCAGTATTTCTTCTATGGCTCCGAGCGGGGAATCCTGCAGGGAATGGGCGTTCCCGAAGGCAAGCAAGTTGATTGACGGCTTTCTATAGCGCGTCGCGGCTTCCGAAAACAGCCGAGGTGACACTTGGCTGTTTACGGCGCCTGCGCCTGCCGTGTAGAGCTGACTGCGCAGGCGCCGTAAATTGCCGAGTGTCACTCGTGTGTATTTTCGGAGGCCGTGACACGCTATCGAAGGCTGTCAATCAACTTGCTTGTCTTCGGGAACGCCTATACCAGGAAGTAATCCCCGCTCGGAGCCATAGAAGAAATACTGCTAAAACGATAAGTACCAACAAAAAAAAAGACCAGCATACTGCAGATGTCAGCAGTATGCTGGATCTAACTGCAGAACGTGTTTTTTTGGGTGAACTCCCGCTTTAAGTCTGATAAAGAAGATAAGTGGATTGGAGGTGAAACGGGATCCCCGGTATTGCCTGTTACATAATACGAGGATAACAAGGAAAAAATATAGAATGTCTCTGATCCCTTACCTATTGAATGAAGCTAAAGCATTAATACCAAAGAATTGGAAAAAGGAAAAAAAGCTCCATCAATAGGTGAATGGCTGAGGCCCCATACACACGAGAGGATTTATCCGCAGATACGGTCCAGCGGACCGTATCCGCGGATAAATCCTCTCGAGGATTTCAGAAGATTTCTCTGCGATGGCGTGTACACACCATCGCATTGAAATCCCCGCTGAAATCCTCTGCCGATGACGTGTCGCGCCGTCGCCGCTATTATGACGCGGCGACGGGCGCGACGCTGTCATATAAGGAATTCCACGCATGCGTCAAATCATTACGACGCGTGCGGGGAACCCCTTTGGACGGATGGATCCGGTAAGTCTGTACAGACGAGCGGATCCATCCGTTGGAATGGATTCCAGCAGATGGATTTGTTGAGCATGTCAGCAAATATCCATCTGCTGGAAATCCATCCCAGGGGAGATTTATCTGCGGATAAATATCCGACGGAGTGTACACACCATAGGATCTATCCGCAGAAACCCATTTGATGGGATTTATCTGCGGATAGATTCTATGGTGTGTATGGGGCCTTAGAGAGGTAGATAGAATTAAAGTGATGGAGGAGCAATTGTCAATTCAAAATGAATGTAGGCCAAGATTTGATAAGATCTGGAAAGGCTGGTGAGAGTTCAAGGAAACAGAAATCTTTTTTGATGGATTGGGGTATTAGGGGGGTGTATGTCCTTGCCCCCCCCCCCCCTTATCCCTCTCCCCCTTTTTTTCACACTTTTATTAATCTTTCATGAGATATTACATGTGTAAATTAGCATCATGATTTTCTATGGAAATATTTTCCCCCTTTCTTCTTTTTTATCCCCTCCCCCCCCTTTTTTTTTTGGTAGTTTAGGTTTCTACATATAATTAGGCATAGAATAGGAGCCGTCTTAGTAGTATTATATACATATATATATATATATATATATATATATATATATATATATATATAAAACACTTAACACTAGAGATAGTTGGTTAAGGAACTATCTACACTAGCACCTGTCCCCCTCACTCCCCCTTTGTTTTTTGTTTTTTTTCTCTCTCTTTTTTACAGTTATGGGTCATAATGCACTCGCACTTTAGAGAGTACTGATTCTAGAACTCTAGATCTTAAACACATAACAATACATTTCCCCCCCCCCTTTTTTTTTTTACAGACACGGGCCACTTTGCACTTTAGAGAGTATTGATTCTAGTATTCTAGATCTTAATCACATAATATAAATATATATATATTTTTTCCTCATTATAGGCACGAGCCACTTTGTACTTGCACTTTAGAGAGTATTGATTCTAGTATTCTAGATTGTAAACACATAACATATAATTCCCCCCCCCCCTTTTTTCTCTTTCCTTTTTCTCTCTCTCTCCTTTCCCATTTCTCTCCTAGTTCATTGACTCCTCTAGCTAGAGATATAGGCCCGGATTCACAAAGGAGTTACGACGGCGTATCTCCAGATAGGCCGTCGTAACTCTGAGTGCGGGCCGTCGCAACTCGGCACCTGATTCATAGAATCAGATACGCCTCACAGTTGCCTAGATACGAGCGGCGTAAGTCTCCTATGCCGTCGTATCTTAGGGTGCATATTTACGCTGGCCGCTAGGTGGCGCTTCCGTATATTTCCGCGTTGAATATGCTAATTAGCTAGATACACCGATTCACGAACGTACGTGCACCCGGCGTATCAAGATACGTCGTTTACGTAAGACATACGCCAGCGTAAAGTTACCCCTCATAAAGCAGGGGTAAATCATGTTAGGTATGGACGTCGGAAACGTATGAACAGCGTCGTATTTTACGTCGTTTGCGTAAGTTGCAATGGGGCTGGACGTAAGTTACGTTCACGTCGAAAGCATTGACTATTTGCGGCGTAATTTTAAGCATGCGCACTGGGATACGTTCACGGACGGCATATGCGCCGTTCGTTAAAAGCGTCAATTAGGTCGGGTCACCATTCATTAGCATACAACACGCCCACACCAGCCTACTTTGAATTACGCGGGCTTACCCCGGCACAGTTACACTACGCCGCCGTAACTTAGGGCGCAAGTTCTTTGTGAATAAGGGACCTGCCTCACTAAGTTACGGCCGTGTAGTGTATCTGAGATACGCTACGCCCGCCTAAAGATAGGCGCGTCTACGTGAATCTGGGCCATAGAATATGGGGACCATAGGTTCTGGATAAGTTGAATATAGGATGAATAGACTATCCAGTATAACTTCTACCAATATTATTAGACCTTTTTAAATAGGGAGTATATTGAGACCGTTTATGTATTTGTCTATGTATTTGTGTGTGTGAGCGTTTAAAGTATTTTTATATTGAAATGTATGAAATGTAATGTAATGGAAAAGACTAATAAAGAAAATTTGATAAAGAGAAAAAGTCTAAAGAGGTGTTCATTCCTCATATTTATTTATTTTTTATTTGAAAAACCAACTTTATTGAGAGGAAATGCACGTATTACAACAAATTTGGATACATATGTCAGATATGGTACTTAAACACATTCATCATGGTCTCGTCAGACCAATCACTTCAGCCAGAGAAAACAACATATGTCTATGGTAACAATTAATTTCCAGTTCCTGTGAACTAGGATATACAGTAGCCCACCATGAAGATGGGAGGGTGAAGTTTTTTCCCACTGGTACCGCCCTGGCGTGTGACATAGTCAGCATATGTTTCAGTTAGGTTTAGGTCTCACCATCTTCCAACCACCTATCCCACACTCTGGAGTATTTAAGTGGACACCCTCTATGGGTATCAGGGGCGGACTGACAACCCATCGGGCCCCTGGGCAATAGGAGATTATGGGCCCCCCAGGCAATAGGAGATTATGGGACCCCCAGGCAATAGATTATGGGGCCACACAGTATACATACACAGACACACAATATACACACACAGTATACATACACACAGAATACACATACACACACTGAACACGTACTGGAGAGTTAGGGCAGCTATAATCTTGGAATTTTTTTAAAAAACACAGATTTTTACATACTGTCCCTGGTTTTACTGAGGCTGGCAACCCTGATGGGTCCCCCTAGTGGCATGGAGCCCTCGGGCAGTGCCCGAGTACCTGAATGGTCAGTCTGCCCCTGATGGGTGTAGATCAGTTTCTTAAATGGAAGAGTATCATTGACATCCTTTTTCCAGTTCTGAAGTGTGTGGGTTTTGAATGTGACTAACTACTACTAACTCCTAACCGAAAATGTTTTTTGAGAATCTGTTGCAACATGTACTCGCAGAAGGTGGGAGTTGCTGGAGTGGGCAAACCCCAAGTGGTGCCATATTTATTTTGCCTATGGTAATGTTGGAGGTCTTTTTTTTTTAATTCAGCCAGTGGCGTAATTATAGGCATAGCAGCCCACATTGTGGCTATGTGTCCCTACTAGAGAGGTTGTTGAGGTAACATAAACAGATTAGTGTGAACGTCAGTGCCGGCCCAAGACATTGTGCTGCCTGGGACCAAGAATGAAGCGCTCCCCCCCCCCCCCCAGAAAATCACACCAACCAAAAGACCCCCACATTCATTATTTTATATCATGATAACTAAAGGGGATCCGTCATGGCTCTATACATGTATAAAGGAGTATAAAGAGGACCTGTCATTGCTCTATACATGTATAGGAGTATAAAGAGGACCTGTCATGGCTCTATACATGTATATAGAGGACCTGTCATTACTCTTTACATGTAAAGAAATATCAAGAGGACCTGTCATGGCTCTATAAATGTATATAGGACTATAAAGAGTACTTGACATGGCTCTATACATGTGTAAAGGAGTATAACGAGGGCCTGTCATGGCTCTATAGATGTATAAAGAGAACCTGTCATGGCTCTATACATGTATAAATAAGTATAAAGAGGACCTGTCATGGCTCTATACATGTATATAGAGGACCTGTCGAGACTCTTTGCATGTAAAGGAATATAAAGAGGACCTGCCATGGCTCTATAAATGTATATAGGAGTATAAAGAGGACCTGTCGTGGCTCTATACATGTATAAAGGAGTATAACGAGGGCCTGTCATGGCTCTATAGATGTATAAAGAGGGCCTGTCATGGCTCTATACATGCATATAGGCGTATAAAAGGACCTGCCATGGCTCTATACATGTATCCAGGAGTATAACGGGACCCGTGAATTGCCGGCGGCCACAATGTCTTTTGCGCAAACTAATTAATGTACGCTAATTGTGTTTTTTTTTTTTGTACCAAAAATATGTAGAAGAATACATATTGGCCTTAACTGAAGAATCTGTTTTTAATTTTTCTAAATTTTGGGAATATTTATTATAGCAAAAAATTAAAAAATATATATATTTATAGCACAAAAAATAAAAACCGCAGAGGTGATCAAATATCACCAAAAGAAAGCTCTATTTGTGGGGAAAAAAAAGACATCAATTTTATTTGGGTAGCGGAGCTGGCGGAACGGGCTGGCGGGCATCAGTATGCTGCCCCCCTAAAAGTGCTGCCTGGTAACCATGGTACCACCCGGTCCCATCATAGGGCCGGACCTGGTGAACGTAAAGCTAACACAGATCCAATACTTTATCATTAACCACTTCAATACCGCACATAGTCATATGACGTCCACAAAGGGGATCTCCCATCCCGGGTGGATGTCATATGACGTCCTGGACTTTGTGCGGTGATATCTGAATGATGCCTGCAGCTAGAGGCATCATTCAGATATCATTGTGTTCTGGCGGAGATCCTGCGCACCATAAGAATGTTCATAGTGGCGGTTCCGCCACTTGATCATTCTTATAGACGGCGGGAGGGGACATCCTGCTTCTCCAGGCTCTCCCGTGCCATCGGAGTCCCGGCCGCGATGTGATGACTTCAGGCCCGGGTACCTGGAAGTAAACAAAGCCGCAATTGCGGCTAGTAAGCATGAGATCGTGATTTTTTTTCACAATCTCATGCTTTCCAGCCTGGAGGAGAGATGTGGGGTCTTATTGACCCCACATCTCTCCTTAAAGGGGACCTGTCAGGCCCCATACACACGATAGAATCCATGCGCTTGAATTTATCCGCGGATCGTTTTTCAGCGGATCGGCGGATTTATCTGTTGATCCGCTGTCACGTACACACTAGCGTATAAAAATCCCCGCGAACCAGAACGTATGCAGCGTAAACCACGTAAGACGTCACTATAAAGGGGAAGACCAAAGTCAACGGCGCCGCCCTCTGTTCCGCTTTTGCTAGTTCCGTGTGACCGCGTGCTAGTGAAGGTTTGGTTAGAGCCGATTCGTGCTTTTCAGTCTCCGTGTTTTGACAGGTGGTATTCTTGGGTTCAGTGCGTGTGCTTGCGGGTTTGCAGTTGGCATTCGGGCACAGGCTTTCAGCACGTTTCCGCGTACTGTGCGCTCGTATCTGTGTGTCGTGCGGGCTTAGCAGGTTGTGCTGGATTTGGGGGTGCTTCTGTTGGAGTGTGTTCTTGACTGACCAGCCTGTCGGTTTGAATCCATGATGGAGCAGCATCGTCGATTCTCGCGAATTGGTGGTGTTTATGGGTTTGCTTATGGACAGGCTCAGCGAATCAGTTGTTTGGGCAGGAACACTGGGAGGAGGCGTTTCTGGACCAAGAATTGGTTGCGCCAGCGTGACCATTTTTCACATATGCCTCTGCTTAGGGAACTCCAGGAGAATAATCCTGATGATTTCAGGAATTTTCTCCGCATGACGGACCCCGTATTCAACCGTCTGCTGGAACTTCTGTCCCCCTATATCACGAGGCAGGACACTGTGATGCGGGAATCCATCACGGCCGAGCAGAGGCTTATTGCCACGTTGCGGTACCTGGCGACTGGGAGGAGCCTGCAGGACCTCAAGTTCTCCACAGGCATCTCTCCGCAGTCACTTGGGGTCATCATACCGGAGACGTGTACTGCCATCATACATGTTCTGCAGGAGGAGTATATTAAGGTAAGTTCCCTAATTTTAACATCACCATGTTTTTTTTTTAAATGTGTGATAAAGTCTAATTTATTTTTCTTCCATAATAACCATGAGATTTGAATCTGCTGTGTGTGGGATGTTCCCTTTTCTCCCCATGCATGTTGTTAACCTTAAAAAAAATTTATTTGGGCCTACCTGCATATTTTGTCCTTACCCACCATAAACCTGTCCAGCATGCTTTGCTAGGCCCAAACACACCTAGCCAATTTTTGCATTTGTGGCTAATCAATTGTAGCTCTGCCCCCCCCCTCCTCCCCCCTGAAATTAGTTTATTGCTCTATCATCAGAGGGATGTGGAGTCTGATAATTAAGTGGGCCTATATTGTTTTAACTAAATACTCACTTCACAATGATGTTATGAAATTAGAATCCTGTTTTTGAAGTTGCACAATGTGATGGTTTTTGTATTGTGATTGCAATGTTTATCTGATAAATTACTTAACATTTTTTTTTGGTTTGTCCCCACAGCTACCCTCCACACCACAGGAATGGCAGTCTGTGGCTTCCCAATTTGCCCAGCGTTGTGATTTTCCGAACTGCGGTGGAGCAATAGATGGGAAACACGTCCGCATTGTGCCCCCACCCCACTCGGGGTCCGACTATTTTAACTACAAGGGTTTTCATAGTATCGTGTTGATGGCGGTGGTGTCGGCACAGTATGAGTTTCTCTATGTGGACGTGGGGAAGAACGGCCGGCTGTCAGATGGGGGAGTGTTCTCACGGACTGAATTCTACGATCGTCTACAAACTGGTGGTCTGGCATTGCCACCAGATGAAGATAATGTGGAAGGACTTCCGTTTGTGTTCCTAGCGGACGAAGCTTTCGGGCTTGGACCTAACCTAATGCGGCCTTTTCCCCAGAGGACCCTCACCTACGAGAGGAGGGTGTTCAATTATCGGTTGTCCAGAGCTCGGAGGGTAGTCGAGAATGCCTTTGGGATTCTCTCCAACCGGTTCCGCCTGTTCCTGACAGCTATACATCTGGCGGAATATAAATTGAACACCATTGTATTTGCCTGCTGCATTTTGCACAACTTTTTACGCAGGCATTCCCAGACGTACCTACCCGACAGCGTTTCTGAGGCAAGACTACTCTCAGATCCTCTCCCTGGGCTGGTCACTGGTCGCGCTGGCATTGGCACCCAATCTGCTCGTGAGGTACGCAACAAATATGTTGAGTACTTCATGGGTCGGGGGGCCATTGCTATGCCAGATGATATTACTTTCTAATTCGGCCCCCAAAAGAAAGGAATATTCACAGAAATAATAAATAATTAGACCATTGGACTTTATACAGTTGTTTGTCATTACTGCTTTTTCTCGTTTTATCTGTCTTCCTGGTTCTCAAAAAAAATAGTTCACTTCTAGTGCCAAATGTAGGGTTCAGGTTTTAGTAAATAAACACAATTGTACATTATTCACTCATCTACAAACTGGGTATCCAGCATATAAAAGAAGAAAGCCACTCATTGTTTGTTTTTTGGACAATCTTTTTTTATTTTCAGCTTTTTCATTTTCCTTGCTGACTCAATCAAATGTTTCTTAACAAACATGTCAACTTTGATTTTTTGCCTAGATTTTTTTTCTTTTTATATTTTTGAGTTCTCGAATTCTTGGAGTTTTAACAATCATTATTCTCCTATATTTTTGGAGTTCACCAATGTATTTAAAATTGACATTTTTCCCACAACTAGAATATTTCACAATAGTAAACAGAACACAATTTTTGTGTGTGAAATTTTTTAGAAACAATTTTTTTTTTTTTCTTTGATTTTAATTTTATTTTTTATTTTTTATTTTTTTTACTTTTTCGGCTTTAAGATTGAAGCCTTTATTTTTTAAAAAACATATAAAATGTGTAAAACATGTAAAAGACAAAAATGTTTCACTTGTACATCCCAGTCATGGTGTGAGTTCACACCTGAACACGCCAAAATTTGAAGATGCACACACCAATGGACAAATGTCAGTACTACAACATCTAAACAACAACAAAGGGCGAAATGTGCTATCTGCCATCATGAGTGATCAATGTCTGTGTTATGTGGGAGCAAACCCTTCCTCCAAAACTACTTGAGAATGGAGGAGGGGGTTGTACCCACAAAGCACAGATAATCCAGATTCTGTGATGGCAGATAGCACATGTTGCCACACTGTGTGTGTGCATCTTCAAATTTTGGCGTATTGCTGACTAAAAAAATAAAACAGGTTGGGGGATGGGCGGGTGGGGGGGGGGGGTGGTCAGTCTTTGACCCGGCCCATCATGTCAATGATGTTTTTATATTTCAGTTCTATGGCACTCATTTGTTGGCGCATAGTTTCCAGCTCGGTGCAGCACTCTAAAAAGTATGATTTAACATTTTGTTCCATGAGATGCAATCTTTGGCGCATGTTGTCCATCTCACTGCTGCACTCCATCACTTGCTGTATTATGATTCCAGCACTGGCGGCAGAAAAATGATGACCAACATCTTCATCCCCTACAAAATGAAGCCAAAGAAATACAATGTCAGAAAAAGCCTGTCTAGATCTATATAGGGTTGCCACCTCATCCCTTTAAACCACAACACATATTAATTTTACATGTTCTGTGGCTGATTAAGGTGGTAATTAAACTCATCTGGTGCCATATCAGCATTACACTAGCCACAGAACATGTGTAATCCATATGTGTTTGTGAATAAAGGGATGAGGTGGCAAGCCTATCTACATCTGTTTTTCCATATCAAGCTGGTGTGACACTGACCTGATGGTGTGCTCCTTCCAACCTCCACATCTTCGACATCTTGAATCACTCCTCCTTCTTGCACCACTTCCCCATCATCCTCCACGACTCCTCCTTCCATCAATCCACCATCTTCTAAATTGTTAAAATCATCCTCATCAAATTCCCCTTCCTCATCCACAAGTACCAGATCCAAGATGACTCCATCCTCCTCTCTTCCTTGCACATCCTCCTCCTCCTCCACATCCTCCTCTCTTCCTTGCACATCCTCCTCCTCCTCCACATCCTCCTCTCTTCCTTGCATATCCTCCTCCTCCTCCACATCCTCCTCTCTTCCTTCCTCATCCTCCTCCTCCTCCACATCCTCCTCTCTTCCTTCCACATCCTCCTCCTCCTCCACATGGCGAGATGTTTGATGTTGGCCTTGTCTGGCCCTCTCAGCCTCCTCAAACTGCAGGCGTCTTCTTTCCCCTTAAAAAAACAATGACAAAAAGGTATACTCATCAACACACAGATATTGTAGAGCAGAAATCGCATACATTGCTTTATTAAGGAAGAGGCTTTTTTTTGGGGATAAATTGGGTCTTCTCCCCCCCACTCCTACATTTTGGATGACTTCTATGGCAAGCTCTGATTCGGGCCCTTTTTGGCAAAGTGACACACATGGATGTCCCCCCCTTAAATTTTAACACGGACACCATACAAATTTCAATCATAATATTTAGGTGGAGACACAGGTGCTCTGGATTTCAGATATGAAAACACCAGCTTAGTAGCACTGTTGGCATTACACAGTCTTGGATTTGCATTTTCAACAACTCTATTTGTACACAATGTTTACAAACCATGTTTTTGGCCAGAGAGGCATGTCCAGGTGTTTTGTTCCTGGGCTAACATCGTATTTGGGAGAAATAAGCTGATGTCAAAGATGTTTACTATTAACAGTCGTTGCCCATGAAAAATGTTGGAGAACAACACCTTCTATTTCAACATGAGCTCAGAAGTACAACCAGGCCAAGGAGACAGATGTAGAAATGTACCTGACCAAGCTAAAATTCAAAAAAGGTACCCCCCCCCCCCAAATAATATAATTAACTTACTTTTCTTTAAGATTTTTTTGATCCTCTTGTACTGATGTGGCTCCCTCAGTTTCAAATCAGACCACCGCTTCCGTAGCTGCTCCTTGGACCGGGTGATCCCAAACATTCTCTTCATTTTTCTTGCCACCTTCTCCATTATTTTCCCCTTTCTGCGGTTGGGGGTCTTGTATGGCCCATATTTGCCATCATAGTCCTTCCTCCGCATTATATCCACCAGCTCTATCATTTCCTCAAAAGCCATATTAGTGGCCTTATACCGTTTGGGACGGGATCGGGACGTTCCTGCCTCTCTCCCCTCACTTCTGGCCTGAGAGCTCCGTGCATGGTCGCCTGTCATCGCCATCTTTCATCCCCACAGAGATTAGGGGCGTGGAAACCAGGAAATGTCCCGTCATGGGCGTGTACGAGGGCGGCGGTTCATGCATACGCGGAGTGTAGAGAATGAATAAAACGTAATTACGTAGGTTACGCGGAGATTCTTCGCTCGTTTCACAGAAGTTACCCACTTAACGCCAGATATTTTGAGTTAACATTGATTAGGGGGCATGGCAAAGGCGGTGTGTCACGCACACGCGGAGTGTCTAGAAAGGAAGCCACGTGGTTACGTACGTTACGCGGAGCTGATTATCACATTTGACAGAAGTTACCCACTTAACGCCAGATATTTTGAGTTAACATTGATTAGGGGGCATGGCAAAGGCGGTGTGTCACGCACACGCGGAGTGTCTAGAAAGGAAGCCACGTGGTTACGTACGTTACGCGGAGCTGATTATCACATTTGACAGAAGTTACCCACTTAACGCCAGATATTTTGAGTTAACATTGATTAGGGGGCATGGCAAAGGCGGTGTATCAGGCACACGCGGAGTGTCTAGAAAATAAGCCACGTGGTTACGTACGTTACGCGGAGCTGATTATCACATTTGACAGAAGTTACCCACTTAACGCCAGATATTTTGAGTTAACATTGATTAGGGGGCATGGCAAAGGCGGTGTATCAGGCACACGCGGAGTGTATAAAAGGGAAGCCACGTGGTTACGTACGTTACGCGGAGATTAATTGAAGGTGCTTCACGAGGAGATAGAGATAGTAAGGTAAGAAAATTGGAACATGGGATCAGCAGAGGCCTAAAAAATATAGAGCCATGGGATTGGGGTTTGGTCTGTTGTTTGCACCCTTTTAACGCTACTTATGTTTCTTGTGTCCCCAAAACGTTAATTCCTTCTCACAATGCTTTCACACATCACTTTAATGTAGATGTGAAGAATGCTCTACGTATTTGTAGTTTCTGACAGGTGTATTGTGATCATGCAAGTATTGTTCTGTGTTGGTTGGCCAGAGGTTATTATGAAGTGTATTTATATGTCAGGAATGATGAGGGGCATGCTAGGTACACATGAAATAGTGCCTTGAGGAATGGTCAAAATATAAAAAATGGAGGATGGTTAGAGATGACACGTAAATAGGCAACTTTTTGGTAAAATGGGCTGCATATGAAATAATTTTTGGTCACAACAATGGGGCAGAGCTGGGCAGCATTTTAGCTGCAGGAGACACTGTGTTTGCATAGTAGTTTTGAAATCTGGTGCCACATATTCTTACAATGTGAATGCTGTGCATTTTTTTATGCTTCTTAATTTTTATTTTTACAGTGTGTTAATTGTGTTTTTTGTGAAAAAACATTCACCAAGGAAATGGACCAGATTGTGGGCCAAGAGGCGATCAGTATGCTTATAGCGAAGTTTCGGGAGACGCCCCTACTTTGGGATAGAAGACACCCCCTCTATAAAAGTCGGGCGCGCAGAAGGACAGCACTTGCTGACATTGCAACATATATGCAGACATGGGTTCCCGACTGCACAGGCAACATGGTCAAGAACAAATTGAACAACCTGAGGGCCGCATTCCGCACAAAAAGAAGACAACTACGGGCGCAACGATCAGGAGCAGCAGCAAGACAGTCCACGGAGCCAAGTCTGTGGTACTACCAGGAGCTGGAGTTTTTGGGGGAACAAATGGATGGCCGGCGATCAATGTCAAGCCTTCCACCCAGACAGCAGGGCAGCAGACCTTCCACGGATCACCCTAGACAGGAGGAGAACAGTGAGGGGCTGGCTGGCATGCGTCCAGAACTTCGATTGAGCACTTCTTCAGATGAGGTAGAGTATTTTACGCCAAATTTTTGGGCTGCTAATTATGGTTTAATTCTTGAGTTGATATTGTAAGCACAAACTAAAAAATGGCAGAGAAAATTTGGGGACTGAAAAATAGGGGTCCTGGATGACAAGTACAGGGATCAGAAGGAGAGTAGATTAAACATTAAAGTAAGCTAAAACAAACCAGTCTAGAGCCTTGAAAATGTGTGTGATTTGCTGGTGTCAAATTGTAAAAAATGTCCCTTTTTTGCCACAGGAAGAAGAGACCAGCCTGGATTTGACGGCTACTGAGCCCGAGATGCATGGCAGCCAGGAGGAAGGGGTCATTGCCAGCCAGGAGGAGGAGGCCGGGCCAAGCACTAGTCAGGAGGGCCCCAGGCCCAGGGCTAGCACAAGCCCACATGTCCCTCCCCCCCAGGTCAGGCAAGCAGGCCTAATGAGGCGCAGGAGGGAAGTGGAGGATAGGAGCCTTGAGATGATAAGGGAGGCAAGCGCCATAATGAGGGCCCCCCTCACCCGCACTGAGGCCTACAGTGCCTATGTTGCACACGAACTAGCAACAGGGGGGGAGGAAGATCAGAGGCGTGCCAGGAACCTATTTAATCAGGTCATTCTATGGATGCAGAGGGGCTGGCTGACGGATGACACCGAGATCAGTGACCCGGCCCATCCTGCCCAACATCTCTTACCTCCTCCTGCTGCCACATCCTCCCCATCTGCAAGAGGCCATTTCAGGATCCGTGGAAGATCTGCTGCAAGGAGGGTTAGAAGGAATAGGAGACGATGATTCCCGGCCTTCCATTTGATCCCCCAAAAACTTTTTGCTTTTTGGACTACCACAGCCTGGGCTCCATTGGCTCGCTTGCTGCTGCTCCTGGTTTTTGTTTTTTGTAGTTGTTCTCTTTAGTTGTCGGTATGCGGTCCTCAAGGTTTGCCATTTTGTCCTTGACTATGTTGCCTGTGCAGTCTGGAACACAAGTCTGCATGTATGTTGCTATCTCAGCAAGTGCTGCCCTTCTAGTTATTTTTTTGTTGAATTATGTTTGAAATAAATGGTGAGTTTATTTTCATAAATACCTTGTCTATTGTTTTTTTACACTGTGTTGATTAGGCATGAAACATTTTTGGTAATATGTGTCATTTATAAAGGACACCAACTCCTTGTGGGGGGGGGGACATTTGGTGTACCAACTTGGTGAAACAAAAAAGGAAAAACACACGCATAACAAAAATGGTGACATAACCTCACCCAAAAAAATACACAACAAAATGTGCATGCAAAAACAATGGTGCCAGAAATTGCACAAAAAAAAAATTAACAAAAAAAAATGTGCATGCAAAAACAATGGTGCCAGAAATTGCAACCAAAAAAAAAATATAAAAAAAAATGTCCATGAAAAAACAATGGTGCCAGAAATTGCACAAAAAAAAAATAAAAAAAAAATATGTGCATGCAAAAACAATGGTGCCAGAAATTGCACAAAAAAAAAAAAAAAAAAAAAAATGTGCTTGAAAAAACAATGGTGCCAGAAATTGCACCAAAAATATTAATCAAATAAAACACCAAACAAAAAAAAATTCCATTTAAAAATTAAACACAAAACATAGACATGTGGAGGACTACAATAAAGTTACAACATCTGGATAGATAGCATTAGCAAGAAAACGGGTTTATTCTAGCAAGAGAACGCAGAGAAAAAAAGAGGCAAGAAACAACACAATAGAGCTTTAACAGGACGAATGTGCCATATCAGAAACAAACGAGAGTTTTACCTGAACGAGTGCTCCCATCCCCTTATTTCGTCTGAGCATGCGCGGGATTTTTATACGCGGATAATGTGTACTAACCAACGGATATATCCGTCGGATAGCTTCACAGCGGATATATTTGTTAAGCATGTCAGCAAATATTTTATCTGCTGAAAAGCGATTCGACGGAAAAATATCCGCGGATAATTATCCGCTGGAGTGTACACACCATAGAATATATCCGCTGAAACCCGTTTGCACGGATTTATCCGCGGATGGATTCTATCGTGTGTATGGGGCCTCACACACTATTCCTATTACAAGGGATTATTCCTAAAACACATGTTTTAGGAATAAAAGTGATCTTTTTTTTTTTAAAGTGTAAAAAAAAAAAAAAAATGTAAACGCCCCTGTTAAAAACTGACCACACTAAGCAGGAGAGCATATCATGGTCAGTTCTCTATGCTGGGAAATCAGTATGCTCTCCTCCAATGATCAGACTTGTCCCCACTTGTCCCCAGTTGCACAGCCATTCACTGGCAAGCTCAGTGTGCTGCTGCTTCTCCTCCCCCCAAGCTCTTATGCAGCTGAGAACATAGGGAATCTGATAATTTATAAAAAAGGGAAAAAAGGTATTTAGAATGTTTTTTTATATCTATACAAAAATGTTTTGCCTTTCATTTCTATTTTAAACTGAATGGGTTGTTTTAAAAGATGATCGTTTACAATCACTTTAATCTTGTCAATTTAAGGTTAAAGTAGAACTCTAGAATATCTACTCGCAGCTACATTCTGAAACTAATCTCTCTAATCCTGTAAAGCATACATACAGTTCCTTTTTTGAAGCCAATCCGATCCAGTCTCCAGCAGAGGACGCTCTGTGCAGGAGACAACCAACGATGGCTGTGAAATGCCTGGGAAGTGACATTACCTATAGACTTACTATGGGGCTTCCGATGTCAGCTGCCTCCTCAGCATACGCCTACACACAGGAGTCACTGCTGACAGCTCAGTGTGGGACTGGAGCGACTGCAGAAAAGGTATGTATAGCAAATTTTGCTTTACAGAGCTAGATAGATTAAGAATGTGGCTGCGAGTAGATTTAGAGTTATTTAGTTTTTGGCTAAACTTCTACTTTAAAGTGGCTGTAAAGGTAAGACATTGTTTAATTTAATGCATTCCCTGCATTAAGGTAAAAAAATGTGCCAGCATTTGTATCAGTCTCTCTCTCTCTCTCTCCTCACAGGACAGAAAGGCAGCGGCGGAAGCCATTGGCTCCTGCTGCTGTCAATCAAATCTTGTGATGAGGCAGCATGGAATAGGGCAGAGCCACGTTCTGTGTGTCTATAGATGCACACTGCCTGGCTCGGAAGAGAGACACATGTGTACACTCATAGCAAGCAGCTATGGTGGTGCGTGCAGAAGAGGAGGAGCCAAGAGAGTGTGCCTGCTCTGGTTTGGGACTGCTCTGTGCTATATCATTGCTCAGAGCAGATAGGTATAACATATCTATTATTTTAGAAAAAAATATATATACTTTATAACTTTTTATGCACAACACTGGTTCAAAATAGTGTCTTGGCTATGTTGATAGCCTGCTATGCTTCTGCTGCCCTTGATTTCGGCATATGTTAAAGTGTATATCAAAACCAATTTTTTCTCTAGTTTTGGGATTCAGTAGGGAAGGATTAGAACCTGTGTTAATTTTTTACTATCTGTGATTCCATTACAGAGATTTCCCCTCAATTCCTGTGCTTCTGACAATGTTTTACCAGACAGGAAGTGAGTGGAGCTCTCCGACAAGAAAATAAAATTGCTGGACAGTGGACATACATATGAAGATCAGTTACACTCTAGTTCCAATTAACATTGCCAGGTTCTGTACAGAGAGTTTGCTGGGGGAGGGCTATCAAAATTTTGTTATAGAGTACTGTAAATTTAATTTATGGTTCTGAGAGATTATTTAGATAATTTAAAAACCCATAATTGAATTATGTTATAGTAATATAATATAGTAATTAAAATCTTTAAAATATTTCCAAATACAGGATGCATAAGTACCTAAATTGCTGTTTATAGTACCTTCATGTAGTCCAGTGCACAGTAGGATTGTTGAATGGTAGAGGAAGGGCCAGAGAAATGTGGCAATCAAATTGTACTGCATTGTGCAGTGCTGTCAGTCTAAAGCCTCATACACACGATCAGACTTCCAACTGACTTTTCCGTGGATTTTGCTCCGAAAGGCGTTGTCCGTGAACTTGGTATGCATACACACGGTAGGACTTTTTTAGCCAACAAACATAACAGACGTACTACGTGTTTTTTCTTCTCTTTACCGCCACCCTTCGGGCAACTTCTGCTATTGTTGTCTGATCTTTAGCATTGGTTCTGAGCATTGGGTTTTTATACTTTGGGCTTTAGTCCGATGGACTTGTGCACACACGATCGGATAAGCTGACGTAGGACATTTGTTGCCGGAAAGTTTGTCTGTTCACACAGCGAACATTTGTCCGAGGAAAAAGCGTCCGATGGAGCATAAACACGGTCGGATTTTCTGCAAAAAACAGGTCCGTCTGAGGTTTGTTGTCAAAAGGTCCGATCGTGTGTATGGGCCTTTACACTGTGAACTATTTATAGGCCAACTCCAAGTTGGACAAAAAGTTAAAAAATAAATAGTCCCCAGCATTTATGAAAATAAAATATTACCCAGTGTCATTTAATCCACATTCTGTAAGCCCAAGGCATCAAGGGACCACCCTCCACCCTTGACTCACAGATGAACACTGCCGAGAGGGGTGTCACATTTACGATGTGCCTAACATTGGAGAAATAAAGAGGGTGAAGTGGACCTGTGTTGTCACACGACCAGACCAAAGACCCACAGAAAAATGATATGTATAGAGCAGTGATGGCAAACCTTGGCACCCCAGATGTTTTGGAGCTACATTTCCCATGATGCTCAACTACACTGCAGAGTGCATGAGAATCATGGGAAATGTAGTTCCAAAACATCTGGGGTGCCAAGGTTCGCCATCACTGGTATAGAGGGTATTTTAGGAGGTACTCCAAAGGGGCAAATGGATTCCAATCCTGGAGTTGGATTTTACATTTCGAAAGCCAACCTGAACAATTCATTCATTTTATACCTAGTCAGGTAAACCTTCACATTAAATGGGAGGTCAATCTATAAGACATAATACAATCCAATTGTAAGTTGTGTGTCTGTTGTTGTGAAAGATAAATCAGGTTTGACCATATCTCTACCTTGAGTTTGTTGTATAAACATATACTGTATTTATTGGCGTATAACACTCACTTTTTTACCCTGAAAATAGAGGGTAAACTGTGCCTGCGTGTTATACGCAGGGGGCTGTGGAAAGTCTTTTTCCTGAAACTTCCTTCTTAAAGTTAGGGTGCGTGTTATATGCCTGTGCGTGTTATACACTGATAAATACAGCATATACCCGTTCTAGCTTAGTAAATTCTCTTTAGCTGTATTTTCCTTCTATAACAAATTACTGATCCTCCATAGAACATTTAAGGGACAGTTAATGGCGTTCATATTTTGTACCATGCATGCTGTCAACATCCTGCATTATCTAATGTGATTTTATCCTGAAGATAAAATATTCTCCAAAACGACAAATACTGAAGCCATAGCCAGCAGCCTGGATCTTGGCTTTGAAATCTAATTATTATTTTTTTCTGTCTTTTTCCCTCCCCAGCAATTGGAAGGACTCTCATTCCTCGATACTTTAGCACAGTGTTTGAAGGGGGTGTCACTGATCTCTATTACATTCTCAAGCACTCCAAAGAATCCTACCACAACTCATCCATCACCGTGGACTGTGATCAATGTACCATGGTCACTCAGCATGGGAAACCCATGTTCACCAAGGTAATAACAAAGCTGATGTTTTTTTCCCCGTGTTTAAGAGTGATTGATTTTTCTCCTTTCTGCACTAATATAATACCGCTGCTCTTGTCCAGTGCACAGGTTTCATATTTTGACTGAGTGGCAAGCACGTTATTTACAGTATAAATAGTATTTTGTTTTTCTATATAGCCAAGCATATGGATATTATTTATTATGTGTGCAAGCAATAGTATGTAGTTATACTGACCATATAGCATCATAAGTAAGCATCATGGGTGGAAAGACTACAACGCAGCCTATACAGCAGCCATAGAGCCTGGGATTGGGAAGGGCTTTATGGCTTCCCATAAACTCTCCCTTAAGATACCTCCCGGTGGGCTTGTTGAATCCTTTCAGTAGTAAATGTACTAGTGGCACTGTCTTCTGTGGATCCACTGATGAGGTTTAACATTGAAAAATGTAAAGTATTGCACTTGGGAGCTAAACATATAAATGCAAGTTACACACTAGGAGGAGAACCTCTGGGGAAATCCAGGATGGAAAAAGATCTGGGGGTCCTAGTAGCTTACAGACTAAATGCCAAGTTGAAGCAAGCAGGTCTTGCAGACTATTAGTATGCATTAAAAAGGGTATTTACACAAAAGATACTAATAATTTAAATTCTACCACGTTACAAAACTCTGATTCAGTCACATCTTGAGTATGCCGTACAGTTGTAGTTACAAATCCTCAGGAGGGTTGTGCTGAAACTGGAGAGGGTCCAGAGAAGGGTAATGGAGCTAACAGGGGGGCTGGAGAACCTCCATTATGAGGAATTACTACATGCATTAAACATATTCTACCTGGAGATTAGGCACTTATAAAGGAGTATGATCACAATATACAGATCTTTACATGAGGACTGTATGACTGGGAGAAAATTATTTAACCTAAGGTCTCTAAAGACAACCACACAATGAAGTTGGACGAGTGGGGGGTTTAATTTCAACTGCATAAGGGGTTATTTACTATAAGAATGGTAAGGATGTAAAACTCTCTTCCACAGTTGGTGGTGTCAGCAGGGAGTTTGGATAAATAAAAAAAAAACTTTTAGATGTGTTTCCTGGTGAATAGAAGGTACAGGGATATTGAACATGGTAGTGACACAAATGCACACACATGGTTGAACCAGTGGGCCAGATTCACAGAAGAGATACGACGGCGTATTTCCTGATACACCGTCGTATCTCTGAGAGTATCTATGCGGCTGATTCATAGAATCAGTTACGCATAGATAGCCCTAAGATCCGACAGGTGTAATTGACTTACACCGTCGGATCTTAGGCTGCAATACTTCGGCCGCCGCTGGGTGGAGTTTGCGTCGTTTTCCAGCGTTGGGTATGCAAATTAGCTTTTACGGCGATCCACGAAGCTACTCGCGTGCGTTACGTCGTTTTTTCCCGTTGCAAAGTTAAGCTATCTTTTTCATGGCTTAACTTTACACAAGCCATGTTAAAGTATGGCCGTCGTTCCCGCGTTGAATTTTAAATGTTTGTTTTTCGGTGTAAGTACGGCGTAAGTACGTTACGCACGTCGCCATTCACAAACACGTCGGGGCGCCGTAATTCCGCGCAAAGCACGTCGGGAAATTTACTAACGGAGCATGCGCAGAACGTTTGGCGCGGGAGCGCGCCTAATTTAAATGGTACACGCCCCATTTGAATTAGGCGGGCTTGCGCCGGACGTCTTTACGATACACCGCCGCAAGTTTACAGGTAAGTGCTTTGTGAATCAGGCACTTATGCTGAAAACTTGCGGCGGTGTAACGTAAAGACGATACTTTGCGCCGCCGCATTTGTACCTGAATCTGGCCCAGTGTCTTTATTTAACCTTATGGACAATGTAACTGAAACATTCATAGAAGTTATCTAAGCCATGTCAACCCTGCATGATATACAAACCTGCCTTCTCCGCATAGTTATTTTTTTTCTTTTGCAAGATGTTGTTTAAGTGTAAAAGACTGTAAATGCTTATTTTGTGGTTTTAGATACTGGTTCTCAAATGTTAACAACATTTAAATATAGGCACGGCACAGTACTATGGAGTTGAAATGACAAAAAGGCAAATATGTTGTTAACTTTTCAAGGGATCATCCAATCATGCGCAAGAAAAAATACTTTTTTTTCCATGATTGGGTACCCTTTGCAAAGTCAAACTTCACCACATTCACCAAGTTCTGTAGCATATTTCCTTGCAAAGCATAACTTCTTTGCAAAGCAAACAACCTATTTACAGTACCTATAGTAACTTAACCCCATTGTCTTTTGTTGTACACACTGTATATTTCTCATTTTTTTTCTTCTTTGTATGTAAATGTAACAAAGTACTGCTTTACACAATTTGGCCACACCAGGTTTTTGTTGTGTGCGATTTTCACATCACCCTATATATTGTTCCCCAAGGTTAAAATCACTGTTATAAGTCTTCATTTATTGATAGCCTAGGGTCTGACAGAAACATCAAAACCTACAATACTGCAGGTGGTGTCCGTCTTTGTAATAAACAGCATTCCTCTTTGTGTGAAACACACAGGCACCTTTTTTTCACCTTTTATGGTCCTGTTCAGTAGTTTAGACATTTTGGACTCTGTTGATGACCATATAGGCTCTCCTTTATCTATGGACCCCAAACCCTGTGTGCTTTGTAGTTTTCCGGACAGCAATATGGACACATTTTCTTTTATTTACATTTTTTTTATTTAAAGGTATCAGAGAAATACATTTGAAAACGACAACATGTGTAAAGCAAAGGTAGAAAACCACTGAAACCTTACAGATTGAAAAACGACTAGTACACATAAACAGGTTCAATATTAGATCACCTGAGATAAGATTACCATGGTGTGATTTAGGCACTAGGAGAATTTTTGGGTGATGGAACCCCCCCGTCATCCAGCACCCCATATGGGAACTAACTGTACCGGGATAGGAGTCTCCAGCCCCCAACCTCCGTCAAACTCTACCTAGGAGGGTGAGAAGATCACCATGGTTCATATTATCTGTAAAAAAAACTCCTTAATGAGGAAATAATAAAGGACAACCTGCCGTTTTCTTCTGTAAACTTACGTAGCATAAGGGTCGAATATGGATATACCAAATACAATTAAGTATGGGACAGATGGCTGACACAACCAGATACATTAAGTTATGTTTAAGTGATGTCTCTTGAATTTCATGTTACATTCTATTGACTGCAATCTTATTTATTTATTTATTTTTTTCATTTGTTATTTACCAGCAATGTCTTACTTGCCTGTAAATGTACTGGTATATGATTGGTGTATTGGCACCCGATTTTATACCAGTGAAGGGTCTACTGGCTAAGTGATTGCCATACTTGGGTCTTGTTTTCTTTCTTGTAATGCTGACTTTCTTATCTTCTTTTTTTATTCTCAATAAAGTTGTTTTTTGAATGTGAAAAGATATATGCAGAAATAACAACCTAGGACACAATTAGGATGATAAGAAAGTGGCGCTGTTTTGCAGTGCAAATATAGGGGTGACTAAATAATTTTAAGCCAACTCTTGTCAAAACAGAAGCCCATGGACAATCGAAGAAGGACCCTACCGGATGTAAACAGAAGAGGAGAGAAGACTTGGACCTCCCACTACCCTCTACCTGATTGCTAGAATGAAATGAATCCAATTTAAATCCCCATTTTTCTTACCTAAGGCTGCAGTTATGTGACTCTCCAGGCCCAAGTCTTCTCTTATCATCCGTTTACATCTGGCAGAGTCCTTTTTCAAATGTCCATGTCACTGTCAATGTGACATGGATGCATACAATTGATCGTTCGGTGGTGGTATTCTAATAGAATCCAGATGTCATCACAAAGGAACTTTGAGGACCAGAAGATGTGGGCACAGCTGGAGCCTTGCATTAGCGATCCCTGCTCCTGGAAACCAGTGATGAGCTAAGGCAGGTTCCGACAGAACCCACTTCAACTATTCTGCCGGGGGGGGGGGGGGGCTGTCAAATCCAATGGTCAATTATAGGCATATAATTCCTGTGCTGCAGCTATACACCCCTTGCATGCATACTGGTATCTCTCATACTGGTCACTGGAAGTTCAAAATTGCACCTTATGGCAAAGAACTTTCTGAGAATAAAAAAGAATTGTTGCTCTACAAAAAGATGGTTAGGCTATAAGAAGATTTCCAAGACCCTGAAACTGAGCTGCAGGATGGTGGCCAAGACCATACAGCGGTTTAACAGGACAGGTTCCACTCAGAACAGGCCTTGAAATGGTCGACCAAAGAAATTGAGTGCACATGCTCAGTGTCATATCCAGAGATTGTCTTTGGGGCAAATAGATGTAAAAATGCTGTCAGCACGTCGAAACCAATAAGTCCTTGCGGCGTACTTTGGAGCAATGCACACTGGGATATGTACACGGATGGCGCATGCGCCGTTCATAAAAAAATGTCAATCACGTCGGGTCACCAATCATTAACATAAAACACGCCCCCCTCATCCTCATTTGAATTAGGCGCGCTTACGCCAGCCCCATTTACGCTACGCCGCCGTAAGTTAGGAGGCAAGTGCTTTGTGAATACAGCACTTGCCTCTCTAACTTACGGTGGCGTAGCGTAAATACAATACGCTACGCCGCCGTAAAAATGCACGGATCTACGTGAATCCAGCTCAAAGACTCCCTTTTCAAGCCTTTTATTTATTTCATGATATATATTTCATATCTCTCTAAGAAAACACAAAAGCTATACTATGTATACTCTTCAAAAGTAGATCTTGCTTGATTTTAAAAGTAACAAAATAAAAGGGTCAACTGGCAGAGAATGTTTTATGATTTTAGTACAGGAATAGCTATGGTCACTAAGGGCCAGATTCACAGCAGAGATACGTCGGAGTATCTCTGAGGCCCCATACTCACGACCAAACATGTCTGCTGAAACTGGTCCGCGGACCAGTTTCAGCGGACATGTTCGTTCGTGTGTAGGCAGTAACGGACAGGATTCCAGCAAACATTCGTCGGCCAGACCGTTTTCCAACGAACAACTGTTTCCTGGTCTTGCTTTAAAACAGTCTGCTGGAATCGTGTCCGTCAGACATGTTCGGTCGTCTGTACACAAAAGCAGCGTACAAAAACCCCGCGCATGCTCAGTCCAAATGAGGAGACGGGAGCGCTCGTTCAGGTAAAACTCGCGTTTGTTTGGGATATGGCACATTCGTCATTAGAAACCTTTTATTCTAGCAAGAGAACAATGTCTTAAAAAGGCGCACTAAACCACAGTTTCTTGCCTCGTTTTATTAATTCTTCTCTTGCTATAATAACCCCGTTCTCTTGCTGATGCAATTTCAATAGAGTTGTCCCATACTGAAATGTCAATTTCTTGCTTGTGATGTAATCTTTTAATAATGTTTTCTATGCCAGACGTGTGTTTTGGTTGGTGGTCCTCCATAATTTATTGTAGTCATTTTTGTAAAGGAATGTGCATCTTTTTATTTTTTTCTGTTGTTTCTAGTTATGTCACCATTTTCTTTATTTATTTATTTATTTATTTTTTTGTGTTTCATTTGAGAATATTGAACCATGTTGGCACACCAAATGTCCCCCCCCCCCCCCCCAAGGAGTGTGTCCTTTGTAAATGACCCATTGTATATTTATTAAAGGTTTGCTGCCTAATAATCCCCACAGTATAACAAACAATAGACATGTTTTCAAATGAAAGCAAAAAGCCTTTTATTTAGGCAAATGTCATCACAAAAAATAAACAGAACGGCAGCACTAGAATAGATAGCAAACTATATGCAAACTTGCATTTCCAACATGGTGAAGGATAAACTTCCAAGCCTCAGGAGCCAAACCCAAAAATATGAAGCAGCAGCACAGAAACAAAGGAACCCAAACTGTGGTAGTCCAAACAATATGTCCTTTATGTGGAAGGAAATGGAAGGCAGAAAATCAACGTTTCCTCCTCTTTCCAACCTTCCCTCCAGGCAGCCTTCCAGCGGATCTTACACGGGCTCTTGCAGGTGGGGTCGATGTGGCAGCAGGAGGATGGTGTTCCGCAAGCCGGGCCGGGTCACATAGCCCAGTCTCTGGGGTGAGCAGGCCCTTCTGCATCCACCAAAGGACCTGGTTCATCAGGGCCTTTGCCAGTCTTCTCTGGTCCTCCTCCCCTTCATTCAAATCATGTGCCAAGGAGGCACTGAAGGCCTCTGTGGGGTTGAGGGGGGCCCTCATGATGGCGCTTGCCTCCTGTATCATGCGGAGGCTTGCCTCCTCCACAGGCCTCAACTGCCTCCTTCGGCCTGATGGCCTCACCTGGGGGGAGAAGACTGGCTGGTGGTGGTTCTCCTGGCCGGGGGGACCTGCTGCAGGCCACTGGGCCCAGCCTCCTCCTGGCTGCCACTGACCCCGGCCTCCTCCTGGCTGCCACTGACCCCGGCCTCCTCCTGGCTGACAGACACGTGAGGATCTGCCACCTCCTGGCTGATCTCTTCTTCCTGTGTGCAAAAAAAAGGACATTTTTTACAATTTCGCTAAATAAAACCACACTCATTTTCATGTTTTTCGTTTAGCATTTTCTGTTCATTATTACTTGAATAGACTCTACTTCTGACCCCTGCAGTTGTCATCCCTGACACCTATTTGTCTGTACACCTTTTTTTTTAGCTTTTTCCCAGCTTGGCTTTTCTTTTACAATATCAAATCATTAATCCACCAATAATTATTTACGCCAGAAATATAGAGGAAACTACTATACCTCCTCATCGAAGGGTGGCAGATCTGCATCTCTGTCAGCCAGGCCCTCTTCCTCCGACTCTGCAGGGCTGTGGTCATCTGGGGAATGTCCGCTGGAAGGTAGCATGGAGGAAAGGTTGGAAGAAAGACTAGACATCGTTTTCCTGCCTTCCATTTCGTCCCGCAAAAAAGCCATCTGTTTGTAATACCACAGTTTGGGTTCCTTTGCTTGTGTTGCTGCTGCTCCCGATTTTTTGCTTTTATTAGCTTTATATGCTCTTCTGTATGTGCTTCTCAGGTTGGCAAGTTTATCCTTCACCATGTTGGCAGTGCATCCTGGCACCCATGTTTGCATATAGTTTGCTAGCTCTTCTAGTGCTGCCGCTCGTACATCTTTATTGCAATATAACGCGTGTTTTGAATTCCACAGGATGGGCGTGTCCTGATATTTTTGTAGTAAGGCCTCTATAGATTCCTTAGTTTGTAGGAGGTCCATTTTCCGTTATGAAATATGATATTTCTTTTTGAGTCTATATTCGCAAAACATAAACCAAAGAAAAATAGATATTCAAAAGGATCAGCGTTGACCTTGATCTAATATGTGTCTTCAAATTTATTACCTATATCTAATTACAAACACAGTCTCTCTTGTTTAAAGAATGATTGGCAGCTCGGCCGCATTGGTTGTACCAAACATTGATTTGCTAGATGCAGAGCCATTCTTAACATTGCATTAACTATTTTTAATATAGAAAAATAAACAATGATTACAAATGACAGTATTCATCTAGGCACGCTTTCATGTGTAAATCTCATGCCCCTGACAATGGATGACATAAAAGACACTTCCTAATGACCTCTGTACAACCAACACTTGAACAATACTTTGCCTGATCAGAATACACCATTCAAAAACTTGTCAATGAGGTACAGCATTGTTCACATCTCTATTTTGTGAGGTGTCCAAAAGCATTTGGACACCAAAATAACATTGTGGTACCCCATAGACAGAATAGCTTAAAAAGGGTGCAACCAACAGCCCAAACCCCCATCCCATGTGTCTACATTTTCTAGGCCTCTGCTGATCCCATTTTTAATTTCCTTACCTTCCTGTCTCTCGCTCCTCGTTTCTCACGCTCGCCTAATTACCGCGTAAGATGCGTAATCACGGCGTGCACCTTTTAAACACTCCGCGTATTTATTAAACCCCGCCCTCGTCACCTTTGCTAGGCCCCTAATCAATGTGTTTAGGGAATATGGCGTTAACTGTGTATGTTCTGGATGCGCTCGAAGATTCTCCGCGTAACCTACGTAAACACGTTGTTTGCATTCTCTACACTCCGCGTATGTATTAAACGCCGCCCTCTTCTCCGCCCATGGCGTAACAATTCATCTTTTCCCCGCCCATAATCTCTGTGGGAAAGGAAAGATGGCGATGTCACACGAGCGGGCACGATGCTCTCATGCCACAAGTGAAGGGACAGAGGCAGGGACGTCCCGATCAAGGCAAAGAAGATACAAAGCCACTAATATGCGGTTCCAGGAAATGGTGGAGTTAGTTTCCATCATGCGGAGGAAGGACTATGATGGTGAATTAGGGCCATACAAGACCCCTAACCGCCGAAAGGCACATATTATGGACAAGGTGGCGAGGAGAATGCAGAGGATGTTTGGGATCACCAGGTCCAAGGAACAGCTGAGGAAACGCTGGTCAGACTTAAAATTGAGGGAGCCACATCAGATGAAGAAGATACTTAAAATTCTGCGTAAAAGTAAGTAAATATATTTTGGGGTTGGGGGGGGGGGTTGATAGTCTGCAATAATGTGTTGCCATGTATATTTCACCATCTGCCTCCTTGGCCTGCTTGTAATTCTAAAGACATGTTGTCATTTATTTTTTTATGACATAAATAACTACATATTTACAAATAGTGTTCTTAGTAAACCACGTAACATCACATAGTTTCTCAGAAAGGCTCGGTTATTCCAGGAACAACACACCTGGACATGGCTCACTGGCCAAAAACTTTGTTGGTAAACATTGTGTAAAAGCTAGTTATAAAAAATAGAATTCGGAGAATGGGAAAGGCAAACAGGATTCATTCTAAAAACAGTGGTAATAAAGCAGATGTTTTCACATCTGCAATGCAGAGCACCTGTGTCTCCCCAAATCAAAAATGGGTTTTGGTAGGGTCTCCCAGAAATACTGTTTAGGGGGGACATCCATGTGTGTCACTTTGCTAAAAAGGGGCAGGATCAGAGCTTGCCATAGAAGTAATTCAAAAATGTAGTTTTGGTGAAAGATAAAAGTAAAGAAATGAAAGCCTCTTCTAAGCAATGTATGCGATTTCTGCTCTCCAATATCTGTGTGCTGATGAGTATACATTTTTTTTGTTGTTATTTAAGGGGAAAGAAGTCACCAGCATTTGGAGGAGGCAGAGAGGGCCAGACAAGGCCAAAATCTTCCATCTCAACATGTGGAGGAGGAGGAGGATGTGGAAGGAGAAGAGGATGTGGAAGGAGAAGAGGATGTGGAAGGAGAAGAGGATGTGGAAGGAGAAGAGGATGTGGAAGGAGAGGAGGAAGGAAGAAAGGAGGAAGAAGTAATTTTGGACTTAGAATTTATAGCAGATGAAGGGCAAGTGGCGGAAGAACAATTTGGCGAATTGAAAGAAGGTGGATTGATGGATGAAGGAGGAGTCCAAGATGATGGGGAGGTGGTGGAAGAAGGAGGAGTGATAGAAGATGATGGGGAGGTGGTGGAAGAAGGAGGAGTGATAGAAGATGTCGAAGAGGTGGAAAGGAGAAGCCCATCAGGTCAGTGTCACCCTAGCTTGATTAAAAAAAAACATATGTAGATAGGCCTCATCAAATCAAAAATTTGAAAATGCCATTTTTTTTAATTTTTAGGTGAGGAGGATGGTGTGTCAATATTTTCACGTGCAAGTGCTGCTATAATTATTCAACAGGTAATGGAGTGCAGCACTGAAATGCACAATATGCGTGAAAGGATGGTTGTCATGGAACAGAATGTAACAAATGTCCTTTTGGAATGCAGCACGGAAATGGACAATATGCGGCAAAGAATGATGGTCATCGAATCTAATTTTAAAAATATTATTGACATGATGGGCCGTGTCAAAGACTGAAACACCCCCCGCCCATCCCCCGCCCCCACAAACATTTTTACTGTTTTAATAATGAATACGCCAACATTTGAAGATACACACACAGTGTGCCAACATGTGCTATCTGCCATCACATAATATCTAGTGTTTGTGCTTTGTGGGTCCAACCCCCTCCTCGCTCCTCAAGTAGTTGAGAGGAAGGGTTTGCTCCCACAAAACACAGACATTGATCACCCATGATGTCAGATAGCACATGTGGCCATTTGTCTGTTGAACCAATGACATTTGGCGAGTTTGCACTGAATGTGTGTATCTTCAAATTTTGGCGTGTTCCAGTGTGAAAGCACACCATGACTGACTGCTGTTGTGATTTTTTATATTTTTATAATTTTTAAGTTCTTTTTTTGGTCCATGTTGTACATTTTTGGATACTATAAAGTTTAGACCATAAAGAATAAACACCCAAAAAAATGAAAGATATATATATATAGAATTATAAATCTCTATAATCACTGAATTTAGTGAAGTGGAGATTTGACTCCTAAATCTCCCCCACAAATATTCCTATTTAAAAACACACAAAAAAATGGAAAAAAAAAAGAAAACTAAAAAAAAAAAAAAAAAATCTGTTTTTGGGACTAAAAAATATGGCGAGAAGAAAAAATACAAAGGCGGTAAACACCCCACCAAAAATATTCTATATAGATATATATATATGTGTAAACAATAAATCGAACTATATTTGATAAACAAAACTGTGAACTTGTTCAAAAATGTATATTCTTGAAAATATTTTTTGTTTAATTACCTTAAAAAAAAATACACAAAGTCAAAAAAATATTGGAGACTCCTAAGTACAAAAGCAGGGAGTAATGAAAAAACAAAAAAATAATTTTTGTGGTCATGAACAAGCAAAAATTAAAACACTTGACCTCAAAATGTACAAATGGAGTTGCTTCTTATTTCTAGACTCAATACCCTGTTTGTAGATGAGTGAATACTGTGCAAAATGTGGTTATTTACTAAAAATGGAGAAATCAATTATGCACTAAAATTGCAGAAGTTAGTTAGAGAACCAGGAAGACAGATAAAAAGAGAAAAAGCATTAATGACAAACAACTGTATAAAGTCCAATGGTCTAATTATTTATTATTTTTGAGAATATTCCTTTCTTTGGGGGCCGAATTAGAAAGAAATATGATCTGGCATAGCAATGGCCCCCCGACCCATGAAGTACTCAACATATTTGTCGCGTACCTCACGAGCTGATTGGGGGGCCAAGCCAGCGCGACCAGTGTCCAGCCCGGGAAGGGGATCTGAGGGTAGTCTTGCCTCAGAACCGATGTCGGGTAGGTACGTCTGGGAGTGCCTGCGTAAAAAGTTGTGCAAAATGCAGCAGGCAAATACAACGGTGTCCAATTTATATTCCGCCAGATGTATCGATGTCCTGAACAGGCGGAACCGGTTGGTGAGTATCCCAAAGGCATTCTCGACTACCCTCCGAGCCCTGGCCAACCGAAAATTAAACACACTCCTCTCTGAGGTGAGGGTCCTCTGGGGAAAAGGCCGCATGAGGTGAGGACCAAGCCCGAAAGCCTCGTCCGCTAGGAACACAAACGGAAGTCCTTCCACATTATCTTCATCTGGTGGCAATGCCAGACCACCAGTTTGGAGACGATCATAGAAATCAGTCCGTGAGAACACTCCCCCATCAGACATCCGGCCGTTCTTCCCCACGTCCACATATAGAAACTCATACTGTGCCGACACCACCGCCATCAACACAATACTATGATAACCCTTGTAATTATAATAGTAGGACCCCGAGTGGGGTGGGGGCACAATGCGGACGTGTTTCCCATCTATTGCTCCACCGCAGTTAGGAAAATCCCACCGCTGGGCAAATTGGGAAGCCACAGACTGCCATTCCTGTGGTGTGGAGGGTAGCTGTGGGGACAAACAAAAAAAGAGATTTAGTACTTTGGCACATAAACATCCTACAAGCATCCTTGTGAAACTTCACAGTATTAAAATTGCATTATAAAAAAGTGCATGGAGAAGTTGGGGAATGAAATATATAGGGCCACTTAATTAAGAGACTCCACAGCCCTCTGATGGGGGACTAAAAAAGTTTAAAGGTGGAGGGGGGGGGGGGACACAAAAACCAAAAAGTCGTGTTTTAAAAAATGGCAAGGTGGGTTTGTCACTAGGATAGCATGCTGGACAGGTTAATATTGGGTAAGGGACAAATAGGCAGGTAGGCCAAGAATAAAACATGTAAAGCTTATATCAACATGCATAGGGAGAAAAGGGAACGTTAGTTAAACACACAGCATATCTGGGAAATTAAAAATAAAGTTAGTTAGCAACATTATTACAGCCAGGAAACTTACCTTAATATACTCCTCATGCAGAACTTTGATGATGGCAGCACACGTGTCCGGTATGATGACCCCAAGCGCCTGCGGAGAGATGCCTGTCGAGAACTTGAGGTCCTGCAGGCTCCTCCCAGTCGCCAGGTACCGCAACGTGGCAATAAGCCTCTGCTCGGCCGTGATGGCTTGGCGCATCACAGTGTCCTGCCTCGTGATATAGGGGGACAGAAGATCCAGCAGACTGTTGAATACGGGGTCCGTCATGCGGAGAAAATTCCTAAAGTCATTAGGATTATTCTCCTGGATTTCCCTAAGCAGAGGCATATGTGAGAACTGGTCACGCTGGCGCAACCAATTCTTGGTCCAGAAACGCCTCCGCCCCCTGTTTCTGGCCAAAGTACTGGAATAATGAACATATCCAGCAGCCATCCCATAAACAGCACCAACTCGCGAAAATTGACGCTGCTGCTCCATCATGGCTTCAAACCGGCCGGCTGGTCAGTCAAGAACACACTCAAACAGAAAGCACTCGCAAATCCAGCACTACCTGCGACGAACACGTGACAAACAGATACGAGTGCACAGGATGCAACTGCAAAAGCAGAAACAACCTGCTAGCCTATAGCCGAATGACAACTACGATCCCGCAAGCACACGCACTGAACCCGTGAATACACGCTGTCAAAGCATGGAGACCGAGAAGCGCGAATCAGCTCTAACCAAACCTTCACTAACACGAGCAAACCCGTAACTAGCAAAAGAGGAACAGAGGGCGGCGCCATTAAGTTTGGTCTTCCCCTTTATAGTGACGTCGTACGTGGTTTACGTGCACGCGTTCTGGTACGACGGGAATTTGGTCCGCTGGTGTGTACAAGCCAGCGGAACCAAACAAAAATCAGCCTTGTACGCCGGAAACTGTCCGGCAGACAGTTTTCAGCGCACAGATCCGGTCGTGAGTACAAGGCCTGATACTCCGTCGTATCTCTCAGAGTATCTATGCGACTGATTCATAGAATCAGTTACGCATAGATAGCCCTTAGATCTGACAGGTGTAATTGTCTTACACCGTCGGATCTTAGGATGCAATACCGCGGCCGCCGCTGGGTGGAGTTCGCGTCGTATTCCAGCGTCGGGTATGCAAATGAGGTTTTACAGCGATCCACAACGGTTTTTTGCGTTCGGTACGTCGTCGCTAGTCTAGTTTCCCGTCGCAAATTTAGTCGTCGTTTTACCTGCCCTAACTTTACACAGCCCATGGTAAAGTATGGGCGTCGTTCCCGCGACGAATTTCAAATTATTTTTTTCTTGCGTAAGACGTCCGGGAATACAAACGTACGCTACGCACGTCGCCGTTCGAAAAAATTACGTCACTTCGCGCAAAGCACGGTGGGAATTTCAAAACGGGGCATGCGCAGTAGGTCCGGCGCGGGAGCGCGCCTAATTTAAATGGCACACGCCCCTTTGAATTAGGCGGGCTTACGCCGGAGGCCGCCGGTGTAAGTTTTCACGCAAGTGCTCGGTGAATCAAGGAAATTGCGATGAAAACTTGCGGCGGTGTAACGTATCTACGATACGTTACGCCACCGCGATTCTACGTGAATCTGGCCCTAAGTGCTTTGTGATTGGCCAGTACAGAACAAAATCTGACCACATCCCTAAACCCTTCCTGATCTTCCCTCTGTCACATGTTGGGAGGACAGAAGTATGACCTGATAGCATGTACAGCTGTAAATGGTGGGTGTTGAATTTTTAATAAAAAGTGTTTTTTTTTTTAAATAATAATAGTGACAAAAAAATAAAAACATACCAGAAATCACTGAATGAATATTTGACTTATGCCGCGTACACACGCTCGGAAATTCCGACAACAAATGTTTGATGTGAGCTTTTTGTCAGAAATTCCGACCGTGTGTAGGCTCCATCGGACATTTGCTGTCGGAATTTTCGACAAGAAAAATTTGAGAGCTGGTTCTCAGTTTTTCCGGCATCAAAAGTTCTTGTCGGAAATTCCGATCATCTGTATGCAATTCCGACGCAAAAAAAATCCTACGCTTGCTCGGAATCATTGAACTTCATTTTTCTCTGCTCGTGTTGTACATCACCACGTTCTTGACCTTTGGAATTTCCGACAACATTTGTGTGACCGTGTGCATACAAGACAAGTTTGAGCCAAAATTCAGTCGGAAAAAAAATCCACGGTTTTGTTGTCAGAATTTCTGATCGTGTGTACGCAGCATTAGAGTGTTATTATGTATCAGAGGAGTGCCTACATAGGTGACAATCTTTGTCTGTTTGGCACAAGCTAGGATGTTTATTTAAAGGGAAACTGTAATTGAGTGAAGTAAATTTTATTGTTTAAAGTTCATCAAAACCTCTGACAAAATTCTGCAGTGAGTTCACCGTAGAAAGAAGAGTGTTCTTGTTTCTAAAGGAGGTGCCTATCTAATTGTTGGACTGAAAGAATCTGGGCCACTGTTTACAGGGTATAGAGACATAATAGTTAACTGATTCCTTTTAAAAATAGATAAAAACCAATCATATAATGTACCTGCAGTTTAGTTTCGTTTTTGCTGTTGTTTGCTGGTTCTCTGATGTACAGAGAGCCAATAGAGGGCAGTCAGCCAATAGAGAGCAGTGATACTTTGTCTAAAACTCATCAGCACCAATCCAGTTTCGTTTTACACACAGTACTCACACCTCCTTGATTAGTCACCACAGAGAGAAATCTCCCAGTACTGTGGTTATCAGGAAACAGACAACCAGAACAAAGAGGATTTACAGCAACATCAAAGCAAAAATGAACAATGAGGACATGAAACCAGGACTGCAGTAAGGTAAAGGAAGCTATTTAGCTAAAAAAAAAAAATCCTTTAGTGACCCTTTAACCACTTCAGCCCCGGAGGATTTGGCTGCCAAATGACCGAGACACTTTGTACGATTCGGCACTGCATCACTTCAACTGACAATTGGACGATCGTGCAACGTGGCTCCCAAACAAAATGTATGTCCTTTTTTTCCCACAAATAGAGCTTTCTCTATTTCTCTAATAGATCACCTCTGCGGTTTTTATTTTCTGCACTATAAACAAAAATAGAGCGACAATTTAAAAAAAAAAATTAACTTTTTGCTATAATAAATATCCCCCAAAAATATGAAAACATTATTTGTTTTCCTCAGTTTAGGCCGATATGTATTCTTCTACATATTTTTGGTAAAAAAAACATCGCAATAAGCATTTATTAACCACTTAACGACCGCCGCATGTACATATACGCCCACAGAATGGCACATACAGGCAGATGGGCGTACATGTACGTCCCTGCCTTTCCGCGGGTCGGGGGTCCGATCGGGACCCCCGGTACATGCGGCGCTGGGAAATCGTGTGGGAGCGATCCGGGATGAGGGCGCGGCTATTCATTTCTAGCCGACCCCTCGCGATCGCTCCCCGGAGCTGAAGAATGGGGAGAGCCGTATGTAAACACGGCTTCCCCTTGCTTCACTGTGGCGGCTGCATCGATCGTGTGATCCCTTTTATAGGGAGACACAATCGATGACGTCAGACCTACAGCCACACCCCCCTACAGTTGTAAACACACACTAGGTGAAACATAACTCCTACAGCGCCCCCCGTGGTTAACTACCAAACTGCAACTGTCATTTTCACAATTAACAATGCAATTTAAATGCATATATTGCTGTGAAAAAGACAATGGTCCCAAAAATGTGTCAAAATTGTCCTAAGTGTCCGCCATAATGTCGCAGTCATGAAAAAAATCGCTGATCGCCCCCATTAGTAGTAAAAAAAAAAAATGCAATAAAACTATCCCCTATTTTGTAAACGCTATAAATTTTGCGCAAACCAATCGATAAACGCTTATTGCAATTTGTTTTACCAAAAATAGGTAGTACGTATCGGCCTAAACTGAGGAAAAAACAAAATGTTATATATGTTTTTGGGGGATATTTATTATAGCAAAAAGTAAAAAATATAGATTTTTTTTCAAAATTGTCGCTTTATTTTTGTTTATAGCGCAAAAAATAAAAACCGCAGAGGTGATCAAATACCACCAAAAGAAAGCTCTATTTGTGGGAAAAAGGAAGCCAATTTTGTTTGGGAGCCACGTTGCATGACCGCGCAATTGTCTGTTAAAGCGACGCAGTGCCGAATCGCAAAACCTGGCCTGGGCATTTAGCTGCCTAAAGGTCCAGGGCTTAATGGGGTTAATTGGTTTGCACAAAAGTTATAGCGACTATGAAATAGGGGATAGTTTAATGGCATTTTATTAATATTTTTTTTTTTACTAGTAATGGCGACGAACTGCAATTTTTATCGTGACTGTGACATTATGGCAGACACATCGGACACTTTTGACGCTATTTTTGGACCGTTGTCATTTATACAGCGATCAGTGCTATACAAATGCACTGATTACTGTGTAAATGACACTGGCAGTGAATAGGTTAACCAGCAGGGGGCAGGGAAGGGGTTAGGTGTGTTCTAGGGAGTGATTCTAACTGTGTGGGGGCTGGGCTTACTGTGACATGACTCCTGATCACAGCGAGCAGACGATCAGTGTCATGTCACAAGGCAGAACAGGGAGATGCCTTGTTTTACACAGGCATCCCCCTGTTCTGCAGCTCCGTGACACGATCGCGGGACACCGCCGGACATCGAGTCCGCAGGTCCCGCCAGCCTGGTCACGGAGCTCACGGCAGGGGTGAAATTCAAAGAAACATATATATATACGTTGCTTTGCGCAGTCATTCCATTCTACCGAAATATATGTGCGTGGCTCGGTCGGCAAGCGGTTAAGGTTTATAAACAGTTATAATAAGTGAATCTGTGTTTACTTTTAATACCCAGTCATATGGTACCAAAAATATTGTTTTTTTATATTTTCCTTGTACACGGTTCGGTATCAACAAAGGTTTAGAATACAAACAAAAAAGTCAGTGCTACTACCCATACATCACATGGAAAGCAGAGCTCCCGGGTGCTCAATCCACATTTGCTGGCTGCGTAGAATAATGAGGAAAAGATGATCCGCACTCCGGTCGTTGCTCTTAAACAATTGACGTATTTATTGACAAGCCACAGTAGACAAACACAAATAGGAAAGGTTGACGCGTTTCAGCCTATAAGGCCTTAGTCATAACCACATTGGTAACACAAAGGTTTGCCTTATTTATCAACATCCATTTTTCAAAATGAAAATTCACTATCACTTTAATCTTTTAATAATCAAACGCATTCAGTAGCAGCAGTTTTGCAGGTGAGAACTGTTATTTTGTGACTCATCACAAGGACAATTTTGCTTCAAGTGATGTGTACAGTAGTTAGAGCTAAGGATGAGTTCAGGCGTGTTTGCAACCCGCACGTGCCGAGCCCGCCAGGAAGTCAGCACTGCACCACACTAATCACAGGCAGAGAGCCATTTCCTGATCCGTGGCTGCACAGATCGGGAAATGTTTCGCTGCCTGTGATTAGCGCTGTGCAGTGCCGACTTCCTGGCGGTCTCTGCACGTGCGGGTTGCGAACATGCCGGAGCTCATCCTTAGTTAGAGCTACGCAGTATAAATACTGTGTGTGTGTGTGTGTAAATATATATATATGTAGTGGATATAAAAAGTCTACATACCCCTGTTAAAATGTCAGGTTTCTGTGATGTAAAAAAATGAGACAAAGATAAATCATTTCAGAACAGTTTCCACCTTTAATCTTTTAGGTGGAGGGAAGTAAAAATAAAAAAATAAAATAATATGTTTGCATAAGTGTAGACCAGTTTTGCCAACCGTCAGTATTTTTACTGGCAGCCAGTAAAAAAACAGGCAATTTTCTCCTGCCAGTAAATGCCAGTAAGGCCTCGTACACACGATCGAGGAACTCGTTGGAAAAAACACATTGTTTTCCTCGACGAGTTCCTTGTTAGGCTTGTCGAGGAACTCGACAAGCTTGCTTTGCGTACACACGGTCAAGACAAAATCTCCTCATTCTCAAACGCGGTGACATACAACACATACAACCGCAGGGGAAGTTCGATTCCACTGGCACAACCCTTGGGGCTGCTTTTGCTAATCTCGTGTTACTGCGTGTTAAGTAAAAGTTTGGTAAGAGACGATTTGCACTTTTTACTCTGTTACAGCGTGACAAATGTGTTATCTCCATTACAAACGCTACTTTTACCAAAGGTGCGCTCCCGTCTCATACTTTATTCTGAGCATGCGCGGGTTTCTTAGCATACACACGCTCGCGTTTCTCGTCCAAAACCAGCCCGACGAGGAACACGACGAGGAAATTGAGACTCCCGTAGAGGAAAAAGAGAACTTGTTCTCTTTTTTCCTCGTCAGTTTCCTCGATGAAAAACGTACACACGACCGGTTTGCTCGGCAAAAAAGCTCTCCCACCAAGTTTCTTGATGGATTCTGTCGAGGAAAACGGTCGTGTTTACGAGGCCTAAAAGGTTGCCAGTAAAAATATGGCTGTGACACATGGCTTGGTTCGGAGCTGGCTGAGACCATCTCGAGTGCCTGCTACAGTGTGATCGGGTGGCTCTGGCGGAGGCGGTGCCTGAGCATGTCATGTGATGTCGCGCTGCAATGAAGCCAAGCCGTAGCAGCCAGAGCCTTGTGTGCGGGTCTGCAATATGGGAGCAAGGCAGGCTGAAACCGGGACCGTCAGTACTGTTTAGACTGGAGTGGACTGGAAGGACCACTTGGCTTGGAGAGAGAGACTGTCACTGGGAAGTCTCATCATTATCTGTGCTGTTGCACACTGCTGTCAGTGTCACTGGGAGATTAAATGTTATTTGTGTGCCGCCCATTCTAATTTTTTGCCCTCCTATCTCCTGTCCCTGAGCTACTTACTTACTATATCGAAAATAAAATAAGAAATATGTTTTTTGCCTTATTATCTACCTTAAATCATATTGCTAATTGCATATTGTATTTTTGTGTAGCCTAAATACTCTAATTTGCACTTAAAACTGTAATTTTGTAACTTTTGTAAATGCCGGTAAAAACGTGACTGTGCCAGTAAATTTTGGATGTTGTGTCAGTAAATTTCAATCTGGTAGGTTGGCAACACTGGTGTAGACACCCTTAAACTAATACTTTGTTGAGGCACCTTTTGATTTTACAGCACTCAGTCTTTTTGGGTAGGGGTCTATCAGCATGGCACATCTTGACTTGCCAAATTCTTTGCAAAAACATTCCAATGGTATGTCAGTTACAAAACTTTCATTAGTCAGATGGTCTGTTTTTATGACTTTTTGCTCATTGTCTTTAGACATACCAAGATAGTACATTATCATCCTCACATTTTAGAGGTCAAAATGTATTGATACAATTCCCATGTAGCTACACAAAAAATGGCAACAATACATAATTTGCAGGTGTGAAAGTGACTGTTTTGCATTTAAATTGTAAGTGATGTATATTTTTACATTATTTTGCTTTCGCTATGTGTGATGAGCAGGGCCAGTGCTACCACTTGGCACACTGCTGCCTAGGGCGCCAGGCCATTGGTGTTCCTACGCTCTACTCTCTACTCTCTGCAGCAAGCAACTAAGTCTCAGCATCAGCAGGCAGCCGCCGCTCCGTTTAAATATAGTGTCAGAGGTGTAGTGGCCTCGAGGACTGTGTCTGTGTCCTGACTCCCGAATGAATGGAAGCAAGCAAACATTTATTGATGGGCCCTGGTAGGCTGCATTGATGGGCCCTGGTAGGCTGCATTTGATGGGCACTGGTGAGACTGAATTTGATGGGCGCTGATGAGACTGAATTTTATGGGTGCTGGTGAGGCTGCATTTTATGGGCGCTGGTGAGACTGAATTTGATGGGCGCTGATGAGACTGAATTTTATGGGCGCTGGTGAGGCTGCATTTTATGGGCGCTGGTGAGACTGCATTTGATGGGCGCTGGTGAGGCTGCATTTGATGGGCGCTGGTGAGGCTGCATTTGATGGGCACTGGTGAGGCTGCATTTGATGGGTGCTGGTGGGCTGCATTTGAAGGGCGCTTCATTAAAAAGGTGGGGTATTCATGGGCAGGGCAAAGGGGGTGGAGTCAGGGGGTGGAGCAAAGGGTGGCAAAATTAGGTTTCGTCTAGGATGTCAAAAATCCTTGCACCAGCCCTGGTGATGAGACACCTAACAGGTGGGAAGCCTTACTTTTGTCATTCACTGTGTGTGCTGCTAGAACCGAGTCATGTCAGAGCTTACTGAGTCTCAGAGAGGGCAAATTGTTGGTGCCCGCTTAGCTAATGCCTCTGTGACTGAAGTTGACAATTTATTTGCGGTGTCACGAGGTATGGATCAAAGGTTATACAGTTTCTGGTAAAATTTATTCTGATACCCATAAGCAAGGTTGACATGGTCAACAGGACATTGCGCAGTATTGTGACCCGGATTTTTGCAGCAAGAGTGGTATCAGAATAAATTATCCACCATCCAAGACTTATATATGTAAATTCCCAGGAGAATTCAGGCCATTTTGGATGCGAAAGGTGGTCCAGCACTATGATAGGTAACAATTTTGTTCTTTTAGCATTCTTGTTTCCATCATTTTGACCAACCCCTGTACTTTAGCACTTATGACCAGTAGGGTATTGCCAGCTGGGACAGCTTAGGTTTTTTGAGTCAAATGCCTTTCTCTTAAAATTTAACTTCTCAATTGCCCCACAGATGTACTAGTAGAATTTCTCAGTTACAGACACAGTTTCTAGCAGTTCTTGTGTAATGTTTGCATGTGTTTGTGTGTCTGTTATTATAAAGTGTACCATTTAATTAAGTACTTGATTTTATCCTTGTAGTTTATTTTAAGCTTCCTTATAACTTTTCCCACAATTATCTGGTCATGTTAGGTGGAGGCAGCTATGATCATTTTATATATGGATGCCTCCAGTGCCTGTGAATGTTTCTGCTGAAACACTTACCGGTAATTGGTTTGGTTGATGTCAAATCACAGCCAATTGCACTTCTGTGTAAGGAAAGGAATGGACAAAATGCTGGGGTTTTTTTTATTAGTTTTTTTTAAGATTTTTGGGATTCAGGCAGAATTTTTCCTTGACTAACAGCTTGTTTACCCATATTCTGGGTAAAGTGATAGAATTAAAGTTGTGGTAAAGGCTGAAGGTTTTTTTACCTTCATGCATTCTATGCATGAAGGTAAAAAACCTTCCATATGCTGCTCTCCCACAGACACCCTAATACTCACCGTAGCCCCCTCTCGATCCAACAATGTGCACTGGAGCCTCTGGTGTCCTGAGTTAGCCAGTGAGTCAATGAGGAGAGAGTGGGGTGGGGCTGAGTCGCAGCTCTATGTGTTTAATGGACACATAGAGCGGGGCTAGGGAGTGAGCATGAACTATATCAGCAGACCAGTGGGCGATGTTGGTAGAGCAAAGACTGGCGTCAGTAGGGCACTGGACGATGTCAGTAGTTTTTTATTGTTATTATTTTTTCATACTTGTAAAACATTTTTTTTTTTTATTATTATTTTTTTTACAATTATTTTTTTAACAAGCCCCGTTGTGGGGCTTTGGTGAAATGTTGAGGGTCTAAACAGACCCCTGATGTCTCACTTTTGAGATAGAGAAAGAAACTGAGGACATCAATTCCCTAGATCCTTTCTCTGCAGCCTGCAGTAAACATAGTTTACTTTGCTTCAGTTAAGAATGAAGATAGGAGCGATCGGTACAGCTCACTTACTGTGTTCATTCATAAACGGAAAGGGGCGGTTAATGACATATTTAAACAGAAAGGGGAGAACTGCCGCTCCAGGTGAGTGTACTAAGCAATCAGTGTCCTCTCAGAACCAGATGGGTGCCGGCAATGCACGGAGCAAAAACTTGGAAAGTAGATATGGACAGCCGCACACCAAAAAACCTTAAAAAGGTAGCCTTTTAATGGTAAAGGAAAGAAGGCACTACAAAAATGAAATTTTTACCAGCCCCTTCCCCGCTCCTGAGAAGAGAGGAAGGAAACTGGCAGCACTGCAGGGGGAGACAGGAAGTTGGGGGAATCAGCACCACATGGGGTGATTAGGCAGTGCCCAGGCACACCCGGCAAACCCTGTGCACACCCCTATGGTGGAGATTGATTATCTACCGAAAGTGAACCTTTGTTTGTCAGTCAGGTTTTCACAACACAAGAAACACACAGACACCCAGATATGAAGTGTTACATGACTCTCATGTCTAAGACCCCACCACCCACCTTATTTTTTCATTATGTCACTATGGGTTTCTACCTCACCAAACCATACATGAAGAACAACCTTATAAACTGGTATTTCTACTGACAGTAAGTAGCAATGCCCGTTCATATACTGTACATGCACTGGTGCTGGGTCTAAGCAAGACCACCATTATAGGTACCCACCATTTGACCAGCAATAATCTGTACTGCCCAAAAGTCACATATTATACCCTGGAATTATACCATTAGAAATGAATGAATGCATGTGTGTCATGATTTTCAGATCTTTAAAAAACAACAAAACACTTTTTTAAGTTTACTTTGTTTTAGCTTTGTTTCCGGTGACCACTTAGGGGAATGGTCCTCTAATGGCAAATGTCTGGCTATTGATTTTGTAGCTATTTGTTATTAAAGGCACATTTATCTGGACTGTATACACATAATACTTATCCATGACTGGCAAGGGTTAACCTCGTATTGGTTCAGTAAAGAAATGTTCTTTTTTTTTTTTCTTTTTCCTGGTCTAGTCTGGAGGGAGCACGTGATCCTCTGAATGACTGCCAGCCTCTTTCTTGTTGATCCTCCTGAGACCATCTGTGCTGGGGGCATTGATTAGAGTGTGTCTGCTGGGATTACATCTTTTCTGTTGCCATGCCAACTAATCAGCTGATTTTCGGCTGCCATGGCAACAAAATGTCAGAGCTCAGAGTACGGTAACATGAATTCAGCAGAACACAAAATATTTTCTTAATTGGAGACTCTTTTCTTTTTTTCTTCTTTGGTGATGGTGAAAAGGGACTGTTTTTTTTTTTTTTCTTCGGTTTTTCTTTTTTCGTTTTTTTTTTTTTTATATTCATCCTGATCAGAAGGACTACTTGAAATTAAAAATCCACCTTAAATGCGGCTATTAAATCTTGGTCCAAATAATTTCTCTTTTAGGTAAAATATAACGGAACTGAGTGCTTCACCTGCAAACTACAGCATGCAGTTTATTCTCTGCTTGGGATCTAGGGTACGCATTTATTTTTCTATTCCTTTAAGCGTTTTTTTTTTTCCCCTTTTTTTTTTTTTTGGGCATAAAAATAACGACGTCCCTTTGCTGCTGCATTTTTACAGCTATACAGGAGTTTTGTTTCTATAGGTCTCAAAGGTTCTTATTATACAAATAGATTTTAGTCAGAGTGGGACATTGACCCCTGACCTCTGCACAGCGTGCTCCCAAGACGCTGTCAAATGTTGGACTTGTGTGGTAAACCTTGAAAATTAATCAGCTTCGCACATAGGTGAACGCAGCTTTCCCTTGTTCAGTCCGATCGGCAAACAGCTGACGCAGGCTCAAGCTGTATAAAGAAGATACAATAGGTCTTGATTTTCCGAGGGTAACAGACAAGTTAATAACATTCCCAAATATGTATCTAAAATAATTGTACAGGAAAAAAAAGATAATTGAAAATGGATCTTATTTATGGAAGTGTGTGAGGGGAAAAAAAATCTTTCAATCTGTGATGCCCCACAGAAACCAATTAGATTTGCTTGCTGCTGTGTGGGAAAATAAAATAGAGAATTTGATTGGTTGCTTTGGGGCAACGCAGACTATCTTCCCTTTAAACACTTTTATAAATAAGGCCCATTGCACTTGACTTGATGAAGAGTTATTTTTGTTCTGTCATTGGTTTTCTTAGGCTAAAGAGGGCTCACTAGTGGCAGTTTGCAGTATTCAGTTAAAGTTGAACTATTTTGCAGGAATAGCCAGGGCTGGGACAAGGGGTGGTGCCGAAGGGGAAGCTGCCCTGGGCTCATTGGTTTACTGTAGGGCACCTTCCTTCTGTTACAAGGCTGACAGAAGTAGTGACAGCGGCAGTGATTTTGATACGGGCACTGATATGGCGGCACTGATGGACATCGATGAGGTAGTACTGACGGGCACAGATAAGGTGGCACTGATTGGCGGCGCTGGTATGCGGCACTGATGGGCACACATAGGCGGCACTGATGGGCACACATAGGCGGCACTGATGGGCACTCATGGGCGGCACTGATAGGCACTCATGGGCGTCACTTATGGGCACTCATGGGCTGCACTGATGGGCACTCATGGGCTGCACTGGGCACTCATAGGCGGCACAGATGGGCACTCATGGGTGGCACTGATGGATACTTATGGGTGGCACAGATGGGCACTGATGGGTGGGCACTGGGCATGGATGGGCACTGTGGGGTGGCACTGATGGACACTGTGGGGTGGCACTGATGGACACTGTGGGGTGGCACTGATGGACACTGTGGGGCGGCACTGATTTACACTGTGGGGCGGCACTGATTTACCTATGTTGCCAGTCAGTGCCCATTTGTGGGCACTGGTTGGCATCTTTTTAAATTGTTTAATGCTTTTTTTTCAGACTTTTTTTTTCAGACTTTTTTTTTTTTTGGTTCCCAGACTTTTTTTTTAGTTTGCCCTTCCCTGGTGGTCCAGTGTGGCGATCCGAGGGGGGGCTGCGCTGATAAACAATCAACGCAAACCCCCCCTGTCAGGAGAGCCGCCGATCGGCTCTCCTCTACTCGCGTCTGTCAGATGCAAGTGAGGAAGAGCCATCAACGGCTCTTCCTGTTTACACCGTGATCAGCCGTGGTTGGACATGGCTGATCACGTGGTAAAGAGTCTCCGTGAGAGACTCTTTAACGACATCGGTGTTGCGGGGTGTCAGACTGACACCCTGCAACAACGATCGCCGCGATGCCTGTTTCCTGTTTCTCCTCGGTAAGCTTGCCCCCATCATCCGAGTGGTGGTTAGTCAGCCAGAACAGCTTACCGAGGAGGAACAGGAAGTGAGAAATTCAGAGAGAAAAAAACATTTAGGGCTATATTCACATAGAACCGCGTATCTTTGCGGCGGCGTAACGTATCCAATTTACGTTACGCCTCCGCAACTTAGACGGGCAAGTGCTGTATTCTCAAAGCACTTGCTCCATAAGTTGCGGCGGCGTAGCGTAAATCGCCCGGCGTAAGCCCGCCTAATTCAAATTTGGATCAGGGGGGCGTGTTTTATGTAAATGTACCGTGACCCGACGTGATTGACGTTTTTCCCGAACGGCGCATGTGCCGTCTGTGGAATTTCCCAGTGTGCATTTCTCCAAAGTACGCCGCAAGGACGTCATTGGTTTCGATGTGAACGTAAATGATGTCCAGCCCCATTCACGGACGACTTACGCAAATGACGTAACCTTTTTAAATTTCGATGCGGGAACGACGGCCATACTTAACATTGTTACGCCGCACTTACGGCACCATATAGCAGGGGTAACTATACGCCGGGAAAAGCCTAACGTAATCGGCGTAACTTTACTGCGTCGGCCGGGCGTACGTTCGGGAATTCGCGTATCTAGCTAATTTGCATACTCGACGCAGAATTAGACGGAAGCGCCACCTAGCGGCCAGCGTAAATATGCAGTTACGATCCGACGGCGTAAGAGACTTACGCCTGTCGGATCTAACAGATATCTATGCGTAACTGATTCTAAGAATCAGGCGCATAGATACAATGGCGCAACGCAGAGACACGACGGCGTATCTGGAGATACGCTGTCGTATCTCCACTGAGAATCTTGCCCTAAGTAGGGAAATCAAAGAAAAAGGTAAGTGAACCAACAATGCACTAGCTTAAAGGAACCTATTTAGAAAATAAAAAACGAACCTTTACAACCCCTTTGATTCAGATTTTCATAGAAGCAAGCTCCTGCCTAGAACCTAGACAGTTAGAGAGTGTGGTTCTAGTGTCCCCCACAGGGCGCCTAAACCTTGCCCACAAGCAACTGTGCTATATGGAGCTGAGTACCCAATGGCTGCCAATCCCATGCCCATACCCCCCATAGCAGAATTTCAAATCAGCCTGAGAAAAGGTAACAAGCAAACCCTTCCATCACTATCAATCTCATGTTAGAATTATCATAGTTCATACGCAAAAGTTACGAATGTGTAAATCTTTCAGGCTGTAGGAAAGGTTGGAGAGATGTTTAACCACTTAAGGACAGAAGGTGTTTTTCAGATTCGGTGTTTACAAGACTAAAACAGTTTCTTTTTGCTAGAAAATTACTTAAAACCCCCAAACATTATATTTTATTTTTCTAACACCCTAGAGAATAAAATGACGGTCATCGCAATACATTTTGTAACACCGTATTTGCGCAGCGGTCTTACAAGCGCACTTTTTTTGGAAAAAAATCACTTTTTTGAATAAAAAAATAAGACAACAATAAATTTGGCCCAATTTTTTTAAATATTGTGAAAGATAATGTTGCGCTAAATAAAATGATACCCAACATGTCACGCTTTAAAATTGCGCCCGCTCGTGGCATGGCGTCAAACTTTTACCCTTAAAAATCTCGATAGGCGACGTTTAAAAAATTCTATAGGTTGCATTTTTTGAGCTACAGAGTTACTAGAATTATTGCTCTCGCTCTAACGATCGCGGCGATACCTCACTTGTGTGGTTTGAATACCTATTTCATATGCGGGCGCTACTCGCGTATGCGTTCGCTTCTGCGCGCAAGCTCGTCGGGACGGGGCGCTTTAAAAAAATGTTTTTTTTGTTTTCTTATTTTTATTGATTTTATTATTTTTTACACTGAAATAAAAAAAAAAGTTTTTATTATTATTCCTATTACAAGGAATGTAAACATCCCTTGTAATAGAAAAAAAGCATGACAGGTCCTCTTAAATATGAGATCTGTGGTCAAAAAGACCTCAGATCTCATATTTAGACTTAAATGCAAGAAAAAAAAAAAAAAAAGGAAAATTTGTCATTTAAAAAAATGACAACAAAAAAATTGTCTCTTTAAGACGCTGGGCGGGACTGACGTTTTGACGTCACTTCCGCCCAGCAAAGCTATGAGGACGGGTGGGGGCCATCTTCCCCTCACTCAAGTCCTCACACACCAGGCAGCGGCACCCGATCTCCTCCGGCGCTACCGACGGCTCCGGTAAGCGGCGGAGGGCGCGGAAGAGCGGCGGGAGAGGGGGGCCCCCTCTCTTGCGGCGAATCCGCCGCGGAGACCGCCGTTATCGTTTACAGGCCCGCCCACTGAAAAGATGGATACCTCGGTTGTGGCAGCAGCTGCTGCCGTTACCGAGATATCCATCTTTAAAAACAGGACGTATATATACAGTGGGCGGGCGTTAAAGCGGTGGTTCACCCTGCTGAACAACATTTTAGCATACAATTCGGCATCGTAGCGCGAGCTACAGTATGCCGGTCTTACATTTTTTATCCCCGTACTCACTGTTTAATCGTACCTAGACGATTCTGTCTGCCGCGGGGAATGGGCGTTCCTAGCAAGAGGGAGGGTGATTGACGGCCGACTCTGGCATGTCACGCTCCCCGAAGACAGCCGGAGTAGGTCTCGGCTCTTCACGGCGCCTGCGCACAGGCTATGCGCAAGCGCCGTGAAGAGCCAAGCCTATTTCGGCTATTTCCGGAGAAGCGTGACGCGCCAGAGCCGGCCGTCAATCACTTTCCGTCTGGATTGGAACGCCCATTCCCCGTGGGCAGTCGGAATCGTCTAGGTAGGATTAAACAGTGAGTACGGGGATAAAAAATGTAAGACCGGCATACTGTAGCTCACGCTACGATGCCGAATTTTATGCTAGAATAACATTTTTTTTTTTTTAATAGGGTGAACCCCCGCTTTAAGCAACACAACATTGACAATAGTATACAGATAGGCAAAGCCTATTAAAACTGCTTAAAAATAGAACTTTTTACATTTCCTACCGGCAAAATGATGAAGCTATAACACAATATCACCTAAAGCCACTTTGCTAAACCATTACATGTTATATCTAGATAAAGGTCCACATGGGCCATACTGTTTGTCTATCTAGTAAAATCCAAGTAAATTACATTAATTATTTTTTGGTCTCTGTAAATATTGTCATGATCAATAAAAAATGACCCCTCACAATTATGATGTTTGTAAAAATGAAGTAAGGTTTACTATCTTAGGATAAAAGCAGAAACAATTAGATCCTTAAAGACAACCAGACCCAGTTTGGCTAATGCAACATTGTGAATATTCAGTCTTATATTGTTATACTTGTTCAGGCTTAACTTATGCAGGAATTGTTGACCCATTATTTTGATTCACTTATTTTTGATTGGGTCTGTCATTTCAGCTTGAGTGTCAGGTCTTACAGATCACCTGATGTCTGATAGAGCCTGCCCTGGGCGAAGAATGCAAACACCATGGCCCTGTGATTTAAATGACCTTGTTATATTGTACTGTGTTTACAAACATTTGAATGCCACTTCATATGCAAATCTTGACTTTGATAGAAGGTCAAGGTCTAGACACTTTCCATAATGTTTGGCTGCTTCCCTGTGTCTCCGACATCTGTTCAGGTCACTATTGTCAACAGGCTTCAATTTCCCTGCTGATTACCAACTGTAAATAAAAATACAACTTGAGTTTAAATAGTAATAATCCTAGTATTCATACAGTGTTGATCACCCCAATAAGTGATACTAAAGTCTTGTGTTTTTTTCTATAAAAATAACAAACATGTTATACTTTCCTTCTCTGTGAAATGGTTTTACACAGAGCAACCCGGTTCCCCACTTCTCAGGTCCTTCTTCGGAGCCCCTGGCCCCTTCCTCCTGACGAGTGCCCCCACAGCAAAGAGCTTGCTATGGGGGCACCTGAGACAAATAGCAGCTTCGTGTGTCTATTCAGACACTGAGCCGCGGTTCGACCCCGCCCCCTCTCTCTCCTCATTGACTCACTGACTTTGATTGACAGCAGCAGGAGCCAATGGTCTCTCGTGCAAGATCGCTGAATCGAGATGGGCTCAGGTAAGTATTAGGGTGGGTCAGTGGCGTAGAATAGGTTGTCAGCGCCCGGGGCAAGGTAAGTAATTTGCGCCCCCCTTTACCTGCAGACTTTTAGCACTCCCTGAGTCTTTTCCTTTCCTACAATAGAACTGACCTACATTATTCCTACACCGACCACTCCACTGACCAACCTGATTCCTATCCTGACCATCCCACTAAACTCCACTACACTACACTGACTACCCCTACTACACTACACTGCTTACCCCTACTACACTACACAGCCCACCCCATACACCACACTACACTGCCTACCCCACTATACTACACTGCCCACACCCTACACTACCCTGCCTACCCCACTACACTACACTGCCCACCCACTACACTACACTGCCCACCCCACTACACTACACTGCCCACCCCACTACACTACACTGCCCACTCCATTACACTGCCTACCCCATTACACTGCCTACCCCCCTACACTGCCCACCCCCCTACACTACACTGCCCACCCCTACACTACACTACCTACCCCACTAAACTACACTGCCTTCCCCCTACACTGCCCACCCCCTTACACTACCCACCCCCTTACACTACACTACACTGTCCACCCCCTACACTACATTGCCCACCCCCCTACACTGCCAACCCCCCTACACTACACTGCCCACCACACTACACTACACTACCCACACCCTACACTACACTTCCCACCCCCTACACTACACTGCCCACCCCCCTACACTGCCCACCCCCTACACTACACTACACTGCCCACCCCACTACACTACACTACACTGCCCACCCCCCACTACACTACACTGCCTACCCCACACTACACTGCCTACCCCACTACACTACACATAACCCCTTACATGCCAAAAGCCCTGAGGGCTACATCATGAAGCAGTTAAATCAATCCTGCTATGTAATAATGCACCATGCAACATGCATGTCCCTCAGGTGGGGGGGAGGGGGCGGCATTTGGCATGTAAGCACTTGAAGTTAGCCCGAAATTAACGAATGTATGTGGTGTTACTCTCCCTAACTGCTCGCTGGCTGGCGGCTGATCCCTCCTTTGAGACGGCTCACCTGCTTTAGTTATTCATCAGTCTGCCACAATGCCAACGGGGAATGATACCCAGATGACGTCCCAGTTCCAGTTCCAGATCTGGCAGTCAGGTTGAGAGGAGAAGAAAATAGCGGCGGCACAATTAGAGAGGCAGGACGGGGCTCCAGTAACAGCCTTTGTGCATGTGCCGCCTGCGATCACAGACAGGCCAGTCCTGCCGCAGCATATGACCCCGTTCGCCCAATCACAGGGCACCAGCTCAGATTAAACATGGCGGCCGGATTGCAGGGGACACAGTAGAAAGAAATGTGAAGGATTGAGCCAAAGTGACACACAATGGTGCGGGATTTGGCTTCCCCAAATGCTGCGCCCGGGGCCACGACACCCCCTGCACCCCCCACGCTACGCCACGGTGGTGGGTGAGGAGAGGCTGCTGTACACTGAAGTTTTTTTTATCTTAATGCATAGAATGCATTAACCGCTTGCCAAATGCCCACTGTCATTTGACAGCGGCAGGATGGCTCTCCTGCGCGAATCGTGTCAGCCTCTTGAAGGGGTATAAGGGGCACGTACCTGCCGTGGTACTGAGGAGCCGATGCACATGCTTGGCGGCCGCGATGTCCGTCAGGCACCCGCGATCGCTCCTGACAGCTAGAGCCAGGACGAGGATCTGTGTGTGTGAACACACAAATCCACGTTCTGGCAGGGGAGAGGAGTCAGATCGTGTATTCCTAGTATATAGGAACACTGATCGGTCTTCTCCCCAAGACAATCCCATCCACACTATGGTTAGAACACGCTGGGGGAACATTTTTAACCCCTTGATCGCCCCTAGTGTTAACCCCTTCCCTGCCATTCATACAGTAATCAGTGGCTATTTTTCAGTCTGATGACTGTATAAATGTCAGTGTTCCCAAAAAAGTGTCAAAAGTGTTCGTTCTGTCCACCGCAGTGTCGCAGTCCTGATAAAAATCGCAGATCGCCTCTATTACTGGTAAAAAAAATAATAATAAAAATGCCATAAATCTATTCCCTATTTTATAGACGCTATAACTTTTGCACAAACCAATCAATATATGCTTATTGCCATTTTTTACCAAAAATATGTAGAAGAATACATATTGGTCTAAACTGATGAAGAAATTTGTTGTTGTTTTTTTTCATTTGGGTGTATTTATTACAGCAAAAAGTAAAAAATGAATGTAATATAAGGATTGCGCTACCCTGGTAGGTGACCTACATCTACCTAATCATGTGTGATAAACAAAATAAATTAGCATCTATAAGTATCGCCTTGTCCTATTCCACTACAAATTTACTAATAAGTGACAATCCACCAAAAGTTGTATGTATGTTTTTCTAAAAAAAAATGCATATGTATAAATGAAAAACACATAATCATATCATACGAGGGTTGAATTTTCAAAAACGTGCACTACTCTCTTTCGGATTCACAGAAAATATATATAAACAACGTTTTAGTGTGAATCCGAAAGAGAATAGTGCAGTGAAAATTCAACACTCATATGATATGATTATGTGTTTTTTATATATACATACTGTATGCAGATTTTTTAGAAAAACATACGTACAACTTTTGGTGGATTGTCACTTATTAGTAAATTTGTGGTGGAATAGCACAAGGCGATACTTATAGATGCTAATTTATTTTGTTTATCACACATGATTAGGTAGATGTAGGTCACCTACCAGGGTAGCGCAATCCTTATATTACATTAATTATACTTTGGGCGAGCCACCATTGAGTGACTTGCACCCTCCTGATTGCAGCAAACCATTCAATATAGAATACGATCTTTTCCATTTGCGCCAGTAACATCCGTCCCATATAAAAAGTAAAAAATATTGTGTTTTTTTAAAAATTGGCGCTCTTTTTTTGTTTATAGCGCAAAAAATAAAAACCACAGAGGTGATCAAATTCCACCAAAAGAAAGCTCTATTTGTTGGGGGAAAAGTACATCCTTCTGGGGCTGAAGTGGTTAAGAAAAAAACCTTCTGCCCCTGCACTTGCCGACTACCCATAGCCAAAAAGCGGCTGCAAGGCGGTCAGATAACTCTGGGAGGGTATACTATAATGTCCTCCCGGAATCGCGCTCCCGTGCGCCCCCTGAGGCATGCACCTGGGAATATCCGTGACCGCCGGGTCCCCCCCTCCCCCGCATCATGGATCACAGTATAGGGCTGATAGCAGCGGTCCTTTACCACATGAGCGTTCCGTCAAATGATGGAGTGATCAGTTGTAAACAAGCTGGCACATACCCGGTTCATCTCTACCCTTTCTGTACCAATTGGTACAGTATGAGAGGAGAGGGGAGAGATTGGTTGCAGCAGCGCTGTAGGCTGGATCTGTAGAGCCCACAGCGCTTTGTGACAATTCCTACCTCATTCATCCATGCTCAGCCATGCCATCTATACTCAGCCATGCCATCCATACTCATCCATCCATCCATGCTCAGCCATCCCATCCATACTCATCCATGCTCAGCCATCCCATACGTACTCAGCTAACCCATCCATGCTCAGCCATCCCCATCCATGTTCAGCCATCCCCATCCATACTCAGCCATGCCATTCATACTCATCCATCCATGCTCAGACATCCCATCTGTACTTAGCCATCCCCATCCATACTCATCCATCCATGCTCAGCCATGTCATCCATACTCAGCCATGCTATCCATACTCCGTCATGCCACCCATACTCATCCTTCCATCCATGCTCATCCATCCATCCATGCCATCCATACTCAGCCATGCCACCCATACTAATCCATCCATCAATGCTCAGCCATCCCATCCATACTCAGCCATGCCATCCATACTCATCCCTCCATCCATGCTTAGCCATCCCCATCCATGGCTCATTGATCCACATTCATGGCTCAGCCATCCCCATCCGCGGCTCATCCATGCCTCCTCCATGCGACATCAGTTCTCACCAGTGCCACTTCCATGCCACTTCCACATTTTCTGAACAACTCACAAAAGACTCATTATGCCTCATAGAATATACACTGGGTGGGTTTTTTTTCTTTTCAAAATGGGGTAATTGTTTGCGTTTCCTTTGTCCTGGTGTTCCAGGGCCTTCAAAAGTGCAGGAGGTAGTCAGGAAATGTATGCTCCTAGAACGCCTGATGGTGCTCCCTGCATGTATGTGGCCACACTGTGTAAAAGTCTCACACATGTGGTATCGCCATACTCAGGAGGAATGTGTTTTGGGGTATAATTTGAGATTTTCCTAGCTTGTGACGGAAAATATTGATTATATGAGGACAGGAGGCGAGTATCTTGTGCATTAATCTTCCTTTATTAATGCTCACAGCAGAATACATTTCTAATAACTTTAATGTAAAAAACTTTTTTAAAACAGAATACCCCCTCAGTAGTCCATACAATCCTTAACCACGCCCCTGATAGTGACCCCATAAAAGGGGCTGTCTGTGAATGTTCCCCCTCTTTCTTGATGCGATAATCTTCATATAAAATGGTACCAGAAAGAAGGATCGGAGCGTGTCCTTGGGGCGAAGACCGGCCGGTCGACCTCTGAATGGCTTCCAACGGGAAGTGCACCACCAACCATGACCCAACAGGGGTTTCAGGAGCAATAAATCCACAACGAGGATTTTCCATCGAGCTGCCTTCCAACGGGAAAGCAGAATTCGATCAATCTCCTAACCGGATTATCCGTCCGTAAGTTCCAGCTCGGCCCTCAGTAACCTGCGAAAAAATGAAAAACAATCGTAACAGGGAGGGTCGGGAGGGAAGATACTCGCCTCCTGTCCTCATATAATCAATATTTTCCGTCACAAGCTAGGAAAATCTCAAATTATATATCAGACAGGAGGCTCATATCTTGTGCAAGTTCAAAGCTCAAATATACATAAATAGATATGATAAAAAACACAAGTCATAACTCTAAGGAAGGACCGCTAGAGAGACATGGTCCTGAGGTCTGAAATAGAATTGACGGAACGTGGTCTCGGAAGACCAGTCCGCCGCTCTCAAGAGATCGGAGAGAGAGCCTCCTGAAGTGATTACTTTAGTAGCCATGGCGCCCCTGGTGGAGTGAGCTCCGAACAGGGTGACGTCGATCCCCGCCATTTCCATGGCGGTTCTCACCCATCGTGCCAAGGAGGCAGACGAGACAGGTAGGTGGGGTTTGACATAGGATATAAGGAGTTGAGAAGAGCCTGTAGGGCGTAAATTAGCCGTGAGAGATTCGTATGTCTGAAGACACCGAACGACACAGAGGAGGGGATGCGTAGGAAAAGAAGGATAGAAGACCGAGTGAATCGCAGTCTTGGTCCTGCGTACAATGGAAAATTCAACGCCGTGTGGCGAAAATTGCCTTCTGGAGACGTCAAGAGCTCTAACATCTGAAACCCTCTTGATGGAAATTAAACAAAGAAGGACCGTCAATTTCATAGATAAAAGTCTCAGGGACAGGTCCGAATTGTCCCCCCAACTGGCGAACATACCAAGTACCTTTGAAACATCCCAGGTCACTTGGTATCTAGGCCTAGGGGGACGTTGAAATTTTATGCCTCGTAACAGCTGGCATACTAAAGGATGTCTGCCCACCGGTAAAGAATCCACGGGGCAATGATAGGCTGAAATAGCCGATCGATAGATATTAATAGAACTGTATGCCTTGCCGGATTCGAAAGACTCTGCCAAATAATTAGCTACTAGTGAAACAGGGGCCTGTATGGGATCAACCTGTCGTTGATCACACCAACGAACCCAGAGTCCCCAGGCTGATCGATATGCCGATCTAGTCCCGGGGGCCCAGGCCAGGGAGATGAGATTCCGAGCCGAGACTGAAAGGCCTCTATCTGTGATCGGGATCCCGAGACTAACCACGCTAGAAGTGGCAGGTTGTTCTCCAGAACCATGGGATGAGGATCCCCGGTCGGATTGGTGAGGAGGTGAGGGGAGAAGGGGATCAGTCTGGGGTAATCTATAGCCATTCCCAGAAGCAGAGGAAACCATGGTTGGGTCGGCCACCATGGGGTAACTAAGACCACTGTCGCTCCCAGGTAGGTTATCCGTGGGAGAAGTCTGGGGATCATTTGAAAGGGGGGAAACGCGTAATGTGTCCCCTCTGGCCAAGGCTGGCGGAGAGCGTCCACCGCATGTGCCTCCGGATCTGGCCTCCAGCTGAAGAAGCGAGGTAGCTGACGGTTGAGGCGTGAGGCAAAGAGATCGAAAGATAGCGGACCCCAAAGTTGCTGCAAACGAAGAAAAATTGATCGATCCAATGTCCAATCGCTGGAATCTCGGAGATATCGAGAATTCCAGTCGGCTACCGAATTGGATACCCCCGGGATGTACTCCGCTATAGGGGTGATGTTGTGAGATAGGCAGAAGTGCCAGAAGTCCCTCGCGATATATGCCAGCGTCTTGGATTTGGTGCCTCCCAGTCGATTGACATATTGCACCGCTGCCACGTTGTCCATGCGAAATAGAATACAGCATGTGGACGTGTGCGGCATAAAACTCTTGACAGCGAACAGAGCTGCCAAAAGTTCCAGTGCATTGATATGCAGGGAGGTTTCCGTAGCGGACCACGTCCCTCCTGTGGAGGACGTCCCGCACCGGGCACCCCAACCCCTGCGACTGGCGTCTGATTCTATCACGACGTCCGGAGAGGGGTTGAAGATGGTTTTGCCGTTCCATTCTACGGCATGATGAAGCCACCATCTCAGTTCCTCGGTAGTCTCTTGACATAAGGGAATTTCGTCTGAATACCTGAGGCCTTGTCTCAGGTGCATAATTTTGAGCCGTTGAAGGGCTCTGTAATGTAGTGGGGCTGGGAAAATGGCCTGGATGGAGGCCGCGAGCAGGCCCACCAACCGTGCTAGAGTGCGGAGGGATAAGGAACCTCTGTTCAGTGCTGCCCGAATCTCTTTGCGGATGAGCGCAAGTTTCGTTTTGGGTAGACTGAGGGTCGACTGGATGGTGTCTACCGTAAAGCCCAGGAATTCTATTTGTTGGGCTGGAGTTAGGCTGGACTTCTCGTAATTGATTACGAATCCCAGATCTTGGAGTAGGGAAATTGTCCAAGACATGTGTAGGAGGGCCTGATCTCTGGAATAAGCCATGATGAGGATGTCGTCGAGATAGATAATCAGACGAACTCCTCTGTTCCTCAGAGCTGCCACCACTGGTTTCATCAGTTTGGTAAAACACCATGGGGCAGACGACAGGCCGAACGGAAGGCAAGTGAATTGCCACATTCTGCCTTTCCACGGGAAGCGAAGTAAATGTTGTGAGTCGGGATGAATGGGAACCGTAAGATATGCATCTTTTAGGTCCACTTTCACCAGCCAATCGCTGGGGTGGAGAAGGTCTCGGAGGAAGTGGATGCCTTCCATTTTGAAATGCCGGTATTCGACATATTGGTTCAAGCCCTTCAGGTTTATCACTGGGCGGAAGCCTCCTCCTTTCTTGTTTACTAGAAACAGGTTGCTTATGAAACCTGGGGAAGAGGGATCTACTTCTATAATGGCCTGTTTCATGACCAGATCTAGGATCTCTTTGTCTATGAGGCGTTCCTTTTGTTTTGCAAACCGAATGGGTGGGGGAATAATGTTGAGGATCGGAGGGAATAGTAGTTCTATGATAAACCCCGTGACGGAGTGTAGGATCCATGCGTCTGCCGTAATCGCAGACCAATGTTGGAAAAAATACCTCAGACGTCCCCCCACAGGAGTGTAATCGAGTGTGGTGTAAGGTATGCTCACCGGTATGAGGTCGGGATCGTGGGTAGCCTCGTCCACCACGTCCGCGCCAGGGTCTGCCTCGAGGAGGGAAGAACGGTGCGGGTTGGGCCATAGGAGTGGCGTAGGACGGAGCCTGGTACTGGTATTGGGCAGTGGATCTGCCCTGTGGCCTGAAGAAGGAAGAGCGGCCGGCAGAACGGCCTCTATTTCTGCCGGCCCTGTTAAAAACCTTGTTTGTGCCCGTTTTTCTTAGGGAATTCTGAGCCTTATCCAGACTGGAGAACAGTCCAACAAATTTATTAATATCTTTGATGACCATGTCACCAAAGAGCATGCCTTCGGCTGCTGGGCCGGGCTCGGATTCCGCCAGGTGGGATAACTGGGGGTCTAAGCGCATCAGGATTGACCTGCGCCTTTCTACTGAGCATGCTGTGTTTGCGGTGCCAGCCAGGCACAGGGCTCTCTGTGCCCAACCTCTAAGCTGCGGCAAGTCAACTGGTTGTTCAGAAGCCGCCGCTTGTTCTGAGAGGTTGAGTATTTTGGTTAACGGGCCCATCAGATCCAGGACGCGGTCCTGTATGGCTCGGAAAGACCGTTCAATGCCTTTCTTTTGAAACTTTCCTGTTTTTAACAGGTATTTTGTCAAAACCGGGTCAACTTCCGGGGTGGCTACCACTTTTTTGGGAATGGAGGGTCTGGGACATTCGGCCCTCAATTTATTGCGGCTACCCTTGTCTAAAGATTTCCTTGCCCATAGTTCCACGTATTGTGAAACGTGCGGTAAAGGAGTCCACTCTCCAGAACGCGGGTGTGTTATGGCGTCTGGGTGGAAGAAGGGTTCGCCGAGGGCGTCCAAAAGGACTTCGTCCTGTGTGGCAGGAGTGGCTGCTGTGTTAAGAGCCGTAGCCCCAGCATCTTCAGTATCCGAATCAGAATCGGATCCTTCCGATCCCTCTAAAGGGTCGGCAGAGTCCTCCTCAGAGGAATCCACGTAAGAGTCAGGTTTTGCTCTTCTGGTGGCATTAGGTCCCTTTTTCTGGGTCTCCCTGAGGTTCAGGGGTCGAGTTGTGTCTAAGTGATGCTGGGGTTGGTAGACCGTGGTGGGTGCTACCTGTAGCATATTAATTACTTCCCCTGCCGGGGAGTCATGGACCGCAAGGGTGTGTTTCCTTTTTTTTGTAAGGATTTTCCCTTTTTATTAGGCGGTTCACCGCACTGAAGCGGGGTCGGTGTCACATCCGTGGGTTGTAATGCCCAGGGGGATGGGGTAGTGGCGGCTAGGGCGGCCTGAATAGACATCTGTATGATGTCTTGGAGTTGGGAGGCGCTCAGCGTGTGTGAGGTGCCTGTGGATTGAATTTCCCCACTGGGGTTCAGTGGATTAGTATCAGCCATCCTGTGACTTTAAGGTAGTATGCCAGTAAAGGATGTTATCTAGATTGCTCAGACCGTTTGTAGGTATGTATATATGATATTTAATTATTTCCTGAGTATTACAGTAAAGGGGCACTATGTGGTCAGCGCAGGGATTTAAGGATGGCTGAGGATAGCCAGCGCTGGGGATAGCTAAGTTCAGGGGAAATACTTAGCTAAATGCACTGTGCGGGCAGGCTCCTGTCTTATCCTCTCCTCCGTAGGCTCCGAGTGGCTACAGAGAAGAGGGGAGCTTCAGAACTGCAGCGGCCCGGGAAACGAAATCTCGCGAGATTTCGTCCGGTGCGCGCTGATTGGATGAGCGGCGTATGAGGGCGGGGACGCCCCCTAAGAGCGCGCAAGTGTCGTGAGGGAGAAGAGGACACTAATGGCGCCGTGCCAGGTAGTCAGCTGTGCAGGATGTCGGGAGGAGAAGCGCTCCCGACACCCTGTTGCCTGGTAGTCGCGCTGTATAGAAAGAAACGTTTGCGATGTTTAAGCAGAGAGTTAAAGGTAAAGGCACAGTAAAAACTCCTGAACACAGGAAAGATGGAGAAAACTAAAATCTATATCATATTGACGAAAATATATATAATAAGAGAGAATATACATATAAATATATATGTAAGTAACAAATATAGGAAAATTAGGAGAAAATTCTCTAGAAATCCTATAAAAACAAGCAATACACTATAAATGAGTACTTATCTGATCTGTGAGCAGAAAGAAAGAGGGGGAACATTCACAGACAGACCCTTTTATGGGGTCACTATCAGGGGCGTGGTTAAGGATTGTATGGACTACTGAGGGGGTATTCTGTTTTAAAAAAGTTTTTTACATTAAAGTTATTAGAAATGTATTCTGCTGTGAGCATTAATAAAGGAAGATTAATGCACAAGATATGAGCCTCCTGTCTGATATATAATTTGTGGTATGCATATGCTGTGTGTGAGAAATAACCTGTTAATATGACAATTTTGAGAATTTTTTTTTTTAAATTAAATGTTAATTTTGCAAAGAATTGTGGGAAAAAATTCACTATGCCTCTTACTAAATACTTTAGAATGTCTACTTACCAAAAAAGGGGTCATCTGCAGGGTATTTATACTTCCCTGGCTTGTTAGGGTCTCAAGAAATGAGACCCTAAAGACATCGAGCCAGATTCACAAAGAGATACGACGGTGTATCTCCTGATACACCGTCGTATCTCTGAGTTAGGCCGGTCGTATCTATGCGCCTGATTCATAGAATCAGTTACGCATAGATATGCCTAAGATCCGAAAGGTGTAACTGTGTTACACCGTCAGATCTTAACTGCAATTTAAAAATGGCCGCTGGGGGCGTTCTCGCTGATTTACGGCGACGATATGTAAATCAGCGAGATACGCCAATTCACGAACGTACGCGGGCCCGACGCAGTCACTTTACGTTGTTTACGTAAGCGTTTTCCCGGCGCATAGTTACCCCTGCTTCTATGAGGCGCAGCCAATGTTAAGTATGGCCGTCGTTCCCGCGTCAATTTTTTTTTACGTTGTTTGCGTACGTCGATTCACAAACCCGCTCGTCGCAAGTTATGCTCACGCCGAAACCAATGACGTCCTAGCAACGTCATTGGGAGCAATGCACGCCGGGAAAATTCGCGGACGGCGCATGCGCAGTTAAATCGGCGCGGGGACGCGCCTGATTTAAATGCTACACTCCCCCTAGCCGCAGAATTTGAATTCCGCCGGGGGATTTAAGATACGCCGCCGCAAGTTTGGAGGTAAGTGTTAAGTGAATTACCCACTTGCCACTAAAACTTGCGGCAGCGGATCTTAAATCAGATAGATTACGCGGATCTAAAGATCTGCTGATCTATCTGAATCTGGCCCATCATGTGTGATCAATTGTCAGTGATTGGCACCATAGCTTGTAGACTCTAATCAAATTATCGTACGATCGCTTTGAAAGTGATATTTTTTGTACGATATTCTGATCTTGTGTAACCAGTTTTAACACTTGGGAGCCTTTGATCCTAATTGTCACTACCCAGTAAAAAGCATGGAAGGGGGGGATGGGACAGGGCCAGTCTAGAATTAGCATGTCATTTATGCTGCCTACAGCATATCTCTGGATCCACTACTAAAAAATTGTCATGGACTTTTTATTAAAGTGGACCTTCTTATGTTTTTTTTGGTTTATTACTTAGGTCAGCTTGCATTGCTCAGCTTTGTGACAGGTACTTCTCTAAAAATTACAGTATGTTTGAAAGGCTTTTTTTTTCTTTCTGCTTTTTTTTTCTTGCTATAGAACGGTCATTCTTTTTATATGAATATATAAGATACAGCACACATGCATTAGTAAACGTGTGCAGCAAAGTTAAGAAAAAAAAGAACGTAAATGCTTTCTATTATTATCTTTACATTTGGCTTTTAACATGTTAAATTGAAGGTCGCGGGAGTTTTTTTTTATCTTCTCCACAGGGAAAAATATATTGTAGGTGTTAATAAGCAGTGTTCGGCATGAAATATCTAGTGAACAGGCACAAGCTGCACACTGAGAACTGTGACTTCTGGCTTTTAATGGAGGGTGGTGATAATGGCAGAATGGTACATACTAAGTAGTATAGTTGGCAGGATGATGATATAACCCATGCAATGAAAGACACATCTACAAATATGGTTTAAAAGTAATCCATGTGTTTTATTATTCCCGTAAAATAAGGAAGGGAGAAATTCCAATAAGTTAATTGTTAAAACTTTGCACAAAACAACTGTGATCTATCAGAAAGTGCGCCCTGTTAAACGCTTACCATAGGCTTTGAGAATCCATTGCTCTCAGGTTCAGCACACTTGTCACTGCTTGTCGTAATGTTTCTGTGCTGTGCACTCCCACCCTTCTACCCTAGTATGGACATGGCAATAGGGTAGGCAGAACTTCAAAGGGAACCAGTGAACACAGCAGGTTAGATTTGCCAAAGAAGTAAAGCATTTTGATTTTGAAAATTAATTTACTCTTAGCTTAGTAAATAAGATGAAGCACAGTAAAAAATCACTTTGCAAAAAATATCCAGACATGTAAAATCAAAAAATTAAAAACAAGGACCCGGATTCACATACATTGGCGCATATTTATGCCGGCGTAGCGTATCTAATATACGCTACGCCGACGTAACGCAGAGAGGCAAGCACCGAATTCTCAAAGCACTTGCCTCCCAAACTGCGCTGGGTTCCCTCGGCGTAAGCCGTCGTAGGTGGAAGTGGGCGTGAGCCATGCTAATGAGGCGTGACCCCATGCAAATGAAGGGCCGAGTGCCATACAAGTAATAAAAACGAACGGCGCATGCGCCGTCCCGTGGACGTATCCCAGTGCTCATGCTCAGAATCACGTCAGAACTATTCCCTAAGATACGACGGATCACTGCCTACGACATAAACGTAACCTACGCCGAGCCCTATTCACGTACTACAGAAACAACATAAAATATGACGGCTGTGTTCCCTGGTCCATACCTTAGCATGAGTTGCGCCTCATATATTAGGAATAACTTTACTCCGGACGTACGACTTACGCAAACCGCATATATTATGCGCCGGGCGCAAGTACTTTTGTGAATCAGCGTATCTCCCTCATTTGCATATGTGCATAGAAAATCAATGGGAGTGGCAAATGCGCCCAGCGTAAATATGCGCCCACGATACGACGGCGTAGGCAAGTTACGCCTATTCTTAGGCGTATCTCAGATTGTGGGCACGGCGCATAGATACGACGGTGCATAGTTATACTTACACGGCGTATCTCGAGATACGTCGGCGTAAGTGCTTTGTGAATCCGGACCAAGGAGTTTTTTTCTTGCACACAAATGGATGATTGAAGAAAGAACAATTTCACTGTATGTACTAATCTAAGGGCATTTTCTCTTTTGAAAGTATTTTTTCACTTAGCTTAGTAAGTGAGGTGAAGCTGTCCGAATACAGTATGCATGTGAAAATATACTTCTTTCTTCATTTTCCTTGCATTTGATTGGGTATACCTTGCAAAGAGAGCTTTGCTGCATTTAAAAGATTATTTTCCTTTGCAACGTGAAAATGTAAAGGCTAGGTTCACCTTTAGTATAAGAATAACAAATGCACATGATTTTGCAGGTAATAAAATTTGCATTTATTTATTTTTTTACACTGGAGCCTGCAAAGCATTGGATTGTTGGTGCAATGTCAGGCGCCTGCAGACACACAGTACAGCTATCTGCCAATACAGTACCTCCAAATGGGCAAACAGTTACTAAGCTGCAGGAAGGATCAATGACTTAGGAGGTCACTGATCAGGGTGCTCATAGTTCATGCGGTGGCAGACAAATCTTATAGTTCATTCATTCACAGATCACTGTAGGCAGTAACTTCATTGGTTCCTCTGCACTAGGGATGAATTATTAAAGAAGTAAAGATTCTTCACTTAGCATTAAGGATTTTCAATCTGGTGAAAATTGCTAAGAATGTACACAGCACATACAGTGGGTAAAACAAGTGTTGAACACGTCACCATTTTTCTAGGTAAATATATTACTAAGATCCGGTTCACACTGGGGCGACCTAGGATCCGACTTCAAGTCGCCCCAAGTTTCTCCACGTTGCGCGGTAGATAAAATTAATGGAAGTGAATGGGAGCCGTCTTAATGTACACTACTGAAGTCGCTCCGACTTCAGAAAAGGTTCCTGCACTACTTCAATCCAACTTCTAGGCGACTTGTAGGCAACTTGTACCCATTGATTTCAATAGAAGTCGCCTCAGAAGTTGGATCACTGTCTTAAAGTGGAGGTTCACCCGGAAATGAAACATTTTAACATTAGATTCATGCTCATTTTGTCTAGGGGAATCTGGTAGTATTTTTAAAATCGAAGCCGTACCGTTTTAGAGATACATCTTCTCCGCCGCTTCCGGGTATGGGCTGCGGGACTGGGCGTTCCTATTTGATTGACAGTCTTCCGACAGGCTTCCGACGATCAAATCTATCGCGTCACAATTTTCCGAAAGTAGCCCAACGTCGGTGACGCGATAGATGCGACCGTCAGAAGCCTGTCGGAAGACTGTCAATCAAATAGGAACACCCAGTCCCGAAGACCTTACCAGGAAGCGGCGGAGAAGATCGCTCTCTAAAACGGTAAGTACTGCTTCGTTTTTAAAAAAATACCCGATTCCTCTTGACAAAATGAGCATGAATCTAATGTTAAATTTTTTTTTTAGGGTGAACTCCCACTTTAACTGAAGCAACAATACAGGAAGATAACATACATTTCTCAGGCAAACCCCTCCCGCCCCATCCCTCCCACAGAGCTGATTGTTGTTTGATTGGCCACTGGAAAGCCTCCTGTCCTGGAGGCGACTTGAAGTTGCCTTGTACTGTCCTGGAGGCAACTTGAAGTTGCCTTGTAAGTTGCCTGATGTTTCATACTCAAGTCGTGTCCAAGTTGCCTCCCAAAGTCGTGCTGGAAGTTGTGTTGCCCCCTGTGTGAATGGGCTCTAAAGGTGCTATTGACATGACATTTTTACCGCTTGCCGGTAACAACCCATGCAATCCATACATACAAAGAAACCAAAACAAATAAGTTCAGAAATTAAGTTATGTGTAATAAAATGGAATGACACAGAGAAAAAGTATTGATCACATCAAGAAATGGAGGTGCAAAAATGCATGGAAAGCCAAGACACCAGCTTAAATCTATCAGTAATATGAAACAATCATGCCCCTTGGCAGTGAAAAATAAAATCATCTGGTTCAGTCTCAACTAATGGCCTATAAAAAAAGTACCGTATTTATCGGCGTATATCGCGCACTATTTTCCCCTTAAAATAAGGGGAAAATCGTGGGTGCGCGATATACGCCGATAGCCGCTTCCCGCGCTCAGTTTGAAATCCTGCGCCGACATATACCGAGTGCAGTACACTCGGGTACATTCGGCTAGTCTCGGCTTCGCTCGTGCTCACACATAAACGCCACAGGGCGTGAGCGAAGCCGAGCCTTGCCGAATGTACCCGAGTGTACTGCACTCGGTATATGTCGGCGGAGGAGTTCGAACTGAGCGCGGGAAGCGGGGACTCGACTTGAGGCGTGCGCTGGAGAAGCTGGGAGGACACCATCGAGGCCGCAGACGGACGCCGGACCGAACGATGGACGCTGGGAAGACACCAAAACTGTAAGTAATAAAATCATATAACTTTTTTTTTTACAGGAATTTCGGGGGCAACTTTAGGGGTGCGCGGTATATGCGGGAGCGCGTTATACCGCGATAAATACGGTATCTCATTACCGAGGTGCCACACAAGAAACATCTCATGATGGTAAAAGCAAAAAGCTCTCTCAAGACCTTCACAAACTTATTGTTGCAAAACATAGTGATGGCATTGGTTACAGAAGGATTTCTAAACTTCTGAATGTTCCAGTGAGCACTGTTAGGGCCATAATCTGGAGGTGGAAACCAGCTTCTCACAAGATTTCTGACAGAGGAGTGAAAAGAATTATTCAGAATAGCTGGCCAAGAGCCAAGGACCACTTGTGGAAAGCTTCAGAAAGACCTGTAATTATCAGGTACAATTGTTTCAAAGAAAACAATAAGTAATGCACTCACCCGCCATGGCCTGTATGCACGCTCACCACAGCTCCAAGACTCCATTGCTGAAGAAAAAAAAAAGTTTGCTGCACAACATTTAGACAAGCCTGTGAAATACTGTGAAACACTGGAAGAATATAGTCTGGTCAGATAAGACTAAAATTTAACTCTTTGGATGCCATAATACATGCCATATTTGGAGCTCAAATGGCACTGCACATCACCCCAAAAACACCAAACCAGCAGTGAAGTTTGGAGGTGGGAACATCATGGTGTGGAGCTGTTTTTCAGCATACGGTACTGGAAAACTTCATATCACTAAAAGAAGGATAAATGGAAAAATGTACCAAGATATTCTTGATAAAAATCTGCTGCCATCTACCAGGATGATGAAGAGGAAACGAGGTTGGACATTTCAGCAAGACAATGATCCCAAACACAAAGCCACGGAAACTCTCAATTGGTTTCAAAGAAAGAAAATAAAGCTGCTAGAATGGCCCAACCAATCACCTGACTTGAATCCAATAGAAAATCAATGGAAAGAACTAAAGATCAGAGTTCATAGACGAGGCTTACGGAACCTTCAAGATTTGAAGACTGTGTGGAAGAATGGGCCAAAGTCACACCTGAGCAATGCATACAGTTACAGTTTCTCCATACAGGAGGTGTCTTAAATCTGTCATTACCAGCAAAGGATTTTGTACGAAGTATTAAATAAATATCAGTTAGCATGTTCAATACTTTTTCCATGTGTCATTCTATTTTATTACACATGATATGTTTCTGAACGTGTTTGTTTTGGTTTCTTTGTATGTATGGGTTGCATGGACTGTTACCGACATGTGGTGACCTCTCTGTGTTATGGTGAAAAAGGGGCGTCTGAGATGTTTGGTGATTTCATAGAGAGTTCATCTACTAACAATGTTCTAAAATGCAGTGGTTGCAGTCTTTCTTTAACCTCTTTAGCGGTATTCCCAAGTCAGGCTCGGGGGGGAATTTTTAATACCAAAAGCGATATCCCCGAGCCAGACTCGGGATCACATTGCAGGATACAGGGAGAGGTACTTACCCTGTCCCTGGATCCTGCGATGTCTCCCCGCTGTGTCTGCGGGCTCCTCTGCTGTGTCTCCTCGCTCGATTCACAGTGCTGAGTGCCGAGCTCCGTTCCCTGCGACGTTACGACGCACGGGGACAGAGTTCGGCGCCAAATTCAAAAAGTGAAACACACAATACACATACAGTATACTGTAATCTTACAGATTACAGTACTGTATAAAATAATTCCACACCCCCTTTGTCCCTAGTGGTCTGTCCAGTGTCCTGCATGCACTTTTATATTATAAAAACTGTTCTTTCTGCCTGGAAACTGGAGATTGTCCATAGCAACCAAAAAGTGTCCCATTACATCAAAAGTACCAGCTAGAAAACAGTGATAATAAGTTAGAATCACTTGCAGAATTGAGCGATAGTGATTTGTGGGGAAATTCATCATCAAACAATAAAAGTAATGACAGCGAAAATTCTGCAACTGAGCAAATTTCAGTGTTTTTGATTTGATTACATTATTGAATATTTTTTATTATAATTATATTATTATTTGTTATAATTATTTATAATTTATGATTTTGTGTTTCAAACGTTATCATACCTGGGATGTCTACTAGACTCTTGTTTGGATATATTTAAGTGAGTTATTCCTAAGAATTACAGGCCTACAATATAAAACGCCAAATTTTCATGCAAAATAATTGTACCGCTTTCAGCACCTAAAACCAGAAGGAATCATACCGCCACAGTTTTTGGAAAGCAGAATGGCAACTGTTGCTTTAGAACATACAATGCAACCTAATGGATTACAGTAAGAAATGTGGGGTTGATTTACAATAGGCTTCCATCATCCAATCATGTGCAAGCAAAAAATGCATTTTTTTTCCTTGCATGTGATTGGGTATTCTGTGCAAATGAAGCTTTACAGTCTATTTGCCTTTAGTAAATTAACACCACAGAGTCCAACACTTGTGTAGAATAGACATGTGCACACTGAAATATTTTGTTTCGGAATTTCGTTTTCGCCCGCTAAATAAATGTATTTAGTTACTCCCATTTTTTTTTTCCATTTATTTAATTCCGTTAAGAAATGCATTAGTCCAAAAATCTGAATTAATTAACCCCTTCAATACAGGACTTTTATTCCCACTTCCATACCGGGCCTATTCTGGCACTTCTCTCCTACATATACAAATCATCATTATTTTGCTAGAAAATTACTCAAAACCCCAAACATTATATATGTTTTTTTAGCAGACACCATAGGGAATAAAATGGCAGTCATTGCAACTTTTTATCTTGCACGGTATTTGCGCAATAATTTTTCAAACATCTTTATTTTGGAAAAAAAATGGTTTCATGAATTAAAAAATAACAAAACAGTAAAGTTAGCCCAATTTTTTTATAAAATATGAAAGATGATGTTACGCCGAGTAAATAGATACCTAACATGTCATGCTTTAAAATTGCGCACACTCATGGAATGGCGCCAAACTTTGTTACTTAAAAATCTCTATAGGCGACTCTTTGGCCCCATACACACGAGAGGATTTATCCGCAGATACGGTCCAGCGGACCGTATCCGCGGATAAATTCTCTCGAGGATTTCAGAAGATTTCTATGCGATGGCGTGTACACACCATCGCATTGAAATCCGCGCTGAAATCCTCTGGCGATGACGTGTCGCGCCGTCGCCGCTATTATGACGCGGCGACGGGCGCAACGCTGTCATATAAGGAATTCCACGCATGCGTCAAATCATTACGACGCGTGCGGGGAATCCCTTTGGACGGATGGATCCGGTAAGTCTGTACAGACGAGCGGATCCATCCGTTGGAATGGATTCCAGCAGATGGATTTGTTGTGCATGTCAGCAAATATCCGATCTGCTGGAATCCATCCCAGAGGAGATTTCTCCGCGGAAACAGATCCGCTGGCGTGTACACACCATAGGATCTATCCGCAGAAACCATTTGCTGGGATTTATCTGCGGATGGATTCTATCGTGTGTATGGGGCCTTTGAAAAATTTTACAGTTTACCAGTTTAGAGTTATAGAGAAGGTCTAGTATTAGAATTGTTGCACACGCTCTATTGCACGCGGCGATACCTCACATATGTGGTTTGAACGACGTTTACATACGTGGGCGGGACTTAAGTGTGCATTCGCTTCTGAGCGCGAGCTACCGGGGACAGGGGCGTTTTACATTTTTTATTTATTTATTTATTTTTTATTTTACTTATTTATTAATTTTTTACACTTTTTTTACATTTTTTTTATCACTTTTATTCCTATTACAAGGAATCCCTTGTAATAGGAATAGTGTGTGACAGGTCCTCTTTATGAAGAGAGGCGGGGTCAATAAGACCCCACATCTCTCCTCCAGGCTGGAAAGCATGAGATTGTGAAAAAAATGTCACCGATCTCATGCTCACTAGCCGCAATTGCAGCTTTGTTTACCTCCGGGTACCCGGGCGTGATGTCATCACATCGCGCCTGGCCTCCGACGGTCATAGAGATGACCAGTCATCTCTATGCTTCCTATCCAGCGCAGGGCGATCTTTTCTCCGGGCCCCCGATGGCACGGGAGAGCCCGGAGAAGCACCTGATAGCGGTGGGAGGGGGGTGTCCCCTCCAGCCGCCTATAAGAATGATCAAGCGGTGGAACCGCCACTATGATCATTCTTATGGTGCGCAGGATCGCCACCGAAACACAATGATATCTGAATGATGCCTCTAGCTGCAGGCATCATTCAGATATCACACACAAAGTCCAGGACGTCATATTATGATTATTATTATTATTATACAGGATTTATATAGCGCCAACAGTTTACGCAGCACTTTACAATATGACGTCCACCCGGGATGGGAGATCCCCTCTGTGGACGTCAAATGATTATGTGCCGTATTGAAGTGGTTAAGGTCGAATCTGTCAATTGAAGGCTTATGGTGTCTGTCGAATGTTCTAAGAAGATTCGACGGAGCAGCTAAACTGTACAACGTCGCAATTGTAAATTTCCGGTCGAATGCTCCGCCCACAAGCTATAGTAGAATTCTAATGTTGTATGACTAGTAATAATTATATTTATTAATTATTACTACTAGTCAACCAACGTTAGAATTCTTCTATAGCGTATGGGTGGAACATTTGACCATAAATGTTCGCTTGCGGCAATCATATGTTTTTAGCTGCTTCGTCGAATCTTCATGTCTCTATGATGTCGAATCTTTTCTCTCTATGTTGAATAATCTTGGACTAATAGAGTTAGGTTAGGCACATTTAACCGCAAGTCTGATAGACACAGATCTCTATTGTCACTGGGCCATATTCTTATACATTTTCGGCGGGCGGCGCGTAAGCCATTTACACTACGCCGCCCCAACCTAGAGGAGCAAGTGCTGTATTCCCCAAACACTTGCTCCGTAGTTTGGGGCGGCGTAGTGTAATTGGCCCGGCGTATCCCTGTGTAAATCCAAGGGGGCGGCTTGTATTTAAATTAAGCGTGCCCCCGATTCGAACGAACTGTGCATGCGCCGGGCTTAAAATAGCCCAGTGCGCATGCTCCAGTTCTCGGCGTAAAACGTCAATGACGCCGACGTGTGCGTCATTGACGTAAAGTCGTATTCAAGAACGACTTAGGGAAACGACATACCCGACGGGAAAAGACGACGCGGACCCGACGCCATACTTAACATGGCGTACGTGGGACTGGCGTAAGGTTACCCCTCATATATCAGGGGTAACCTTACGCTTACGCAAACGACGTTAGCGACGGTTACGCGGCGCGAATTCGTTCGGGAATCGGCGTATCAGGCTCATTTGCATAAACAAATTAGACCTGATCGTAAACGCCACCTAGCGGCCGGCTGGGTAATTACATTTAAGATCCGACAGTGTAAGTGACTTACACATGTCGGATCTTAAGCGTATCTATGCGAAAATTATTCTAAGAATTACTCGCATAGATACCCGGGGCCAAAAAAGAGAGATACGACGGAGTATCCTGAGATACGACGGAGTATCCTAAGATACTCCGTCGTAACTATACTCAGAATATGGCCCACTGTCATGTCGAATCTTCTATCTATATCGAACTGTTGTCGCAAACTAAACGAAAATAAAGCATTTTTTATGTTGGATCCTTCGTATTTCGGATCCTGCACATTTGTTATCGTTTGTTAAAACAAACGTGAAAATCCTCGAAATTCGGACGAAAATTAATGGACATGTCTAGTGAAGAATCTGGAATCAAAGACTTCTGTAGTCCAAAGGTATCCATATATATAAGACAAGGCGTGATGTACAGCTGCCCAGATCACAGCTCCCTATCTATTCCTTATACTATCTTCTCTATGTTTTTTATTAACCAAAATAATGGTGTTATCAAAGTGTCCTCGAACCTCAATAATGTATTGTTGGATTTATATCAATGTGTATAAAACAGTTTTAAAATTTTATTGTATTTTCTTGAACTCTCAGCAATTTATACATCATCCTTTGACACAGACAACATGCTCAGACTGTTTATACAATGAACGGAGTTTGTCGGGAACGTTGCATGGCAAGGCAGGATAAAAGAAATGTAACCTTTTTTTCTTACAATTGAGATAAATGTTCTATTCGCTTATAGCTACTTTTATTAATTTCCCTTCCCATGGGTCAAGCTCCGAAATCAGAGGTAGTTTGCCTCTAACCAGATGTATAGTACATCCATCAAAAAATGTCACGGGGCTGATTTGTCAACAATTTATAGAGAAATGTCACTGACAGTTAAATGTAACCATAATGTGATACAACAGTTGGAATGTTGGACACAAAATTCAATCAATACTGTTGCAAATATTTGAAATATAGTCAAATCTGTTTGAGTTAGTATTATCGAGCACAGTGACACAGCCGGGAGTTCATTAACATTATGGGGTGGATGGATTTACTAAAGGCAAATAGACTGTGCGACTTGCTATGGCGACAGTCTAATCAATATTGCTATCGGACATGTTCCTGGCAAATATGGCTCACACGCCTGACGAAGGGGCCCTGCTTGGCTCCGAAATGTTGGACTATCTCTTGTGATGATATCTTTTCCAATAAAAACTTTTGAACGGAAGTTGTCGATCCATGGTGTGCTGGCGAATATGTACGCTTGCTATGGGGACAGTCAGCAGGGGGAAGAAGTCAGGAGCACCAGCGGGGGACCCCAGAAGAGGAAGATTAGGGCTGCTCTGTGCAAAACCATTCCTCAGCACATGGCCTTGGGCTTGTAGCGGGTTAATGTGCACACAGGAGTAACGATGTGCACACAGGAGTAGCGATGTGCACACCTCGGTCCCTTCTCAGCAAAGAAGAAATTCCTTAATATTTAGCCTGTGAAAAATCTCTCTCTCTCTCGTTCTCTCTCTCTCTCTCATTCTCTCTCTCTCGTTCTCTCTCTCTCTCTCTCTCGTTCTCTCTCTCTCTCTCGTTCTCTCTCTCTCATTCTCTCTCTCGTTCTCTCTCTCTCTCGTTATATCCAACTTGCATTGAGAATTGTAGTTCTATAGTCCATTGATTCCCATAGCATGATTCCTCTTTTACACTACATCTCCCATGATTGAGTGTTTACTACCATCGGGTCGCTTGAGCTCCTTCTGCTTGTCAGCTCCCCCTAGTTAATGGAGGATAAATAGTGTTAACCCATTGAGCGGAAGTCTATTGAGAGCACAGAGAGCCCTGTAGCACAGTGTCTTAAAGTGGAGCTCCATCCTAAATTGGAACTCCCGCTGATCGGAACCCTCCCCCCCTCCGGTGTCACATTTGACACCTTTCAGGGGGGAGGGGGGTGCAGATACCTGTCTAAAGACAGGTATTTGCACCCACTTCCGGGCCACACAGTCTCGGGCAGACTGCGGGCATGACGTCACCTCCCGTCCCCCCCGTTGTGTTCTGGGAACACTCGGCTCCCAGTACACAGCGGGAGCCAATCGTATGCGCCGTAGGGAACCGGGCAGTGAAGCCGGAGCGCTTCACTTCCTGGTTCCCTCCCCGAGGATGGCAGGGGGAGCAGCAGGGTGACGAGCGATCGTTTGTCCTCTGCTGCGGACGGCGCTGGACTCCAGGACAGGTAAGTGTCCTAATATTAAAAGTCAGCAGCTGCAGTATTTGTAGCTGCTGGCCTTTTAATATATTTTTTTCAGCGAACATCCGCTTTAAATCACTCTTTGTCTCTCGTCAAGTATCTGGCTGCAATAATAAAAGGATAGGTGGGTGTTCTGTAGTCCAACAGAGGAGAACTTAGGCATGTACTGTTACATTTGCTTGGAGTGAGTGCAACAGAGGAAGAGTTGTCATCTCACACTATGAATTAGGATTTCACTTGATTTCTTGCAGGATCAACAAGTATTTTTCTGTATTCGCTGCAGGCAAAATGTGGAAATGTGCAAGTAATGCAGAAATATACTGCATTTGTTTTTATTTTTTCCCAGACATACACTCTAACCACTTGACCTCCCGAAGGTTTTACTTCCTTCATGACCAGGCCATTTTTTGCTATTCAGAACTGCACTACTTTAACTGGCAAATGGGCAGTCATGCAACACTGTAACTGAATAAAGTGTATATATTTTTTTCACACACACACACACAGAGCTTTAGTAGTTTTTTGGTAGTATTTGATCACCACTGGGTGGTTTTTATTATATAAAAGAAAAAAGACAGAAAAAAACAAAACTATATTTTCTTTTTTCATATCCAATGAAAAAAATCGAATCTAATTTCTCCATAAATCTGGGTTAAAATTAATTCTGCTACAAGTATTTGGTAAAAAAAAAAATCCCAATAAGTGTATATTAACCACTTAAGGACAGCCTCCTGCACATTTACGTCGGCAGAATGGCACAGCTGGGCACAGGCACGTACCTGTACGTCCCCTTTAAGTGCCCAGCCGCGGGTCACGCGCCCACGACCCGGTCCGAAAGCTCTGTAACCGCGGCCGTGGGACGTGCGGACCCGATCGCTGCCGGTGTCCCGCGATCCGTCACAGGAGCTGAAGAACCGGGAGAGGTGTGGGGAAATAGGGAAAGGTGATCAGTGACATCACACGTCCAGCCCCACCCCCCTACAGTTAGAAACACATATGAGGTCACACATAACCCCTACAGCGCCCCCTAGTGGTTAACTCCTAAACTGCAATTGTCATTTTCACAGTAAACAATGCATTTTTATAGCATTTTTTGCTGTGAAAATTACAATGGTCCCAAAAAATCTGTCAAAATTGTCAGATGTGTCCGCCATAATGTCGCAGTCATGAAAAAAATCGCTGATCGCCGC